>NC_084559.2:35175645-35395645 GCF_033978685.3 Nerophis lumbriciformis | reverse complement strand
GGACAAAACACAAAGTTGGTTCAAGAACTTGAAAAATTTCTGGTTTTCCCGAAATTCCGTAATACCCTTTCTCAATTAAAAATGTAACTGCTTCAACATTTCTCGACCGATTTGAAAAATTCCAACACTAAACTCATTCAGAACATTCATATTTTTTAGCACTTTCAAAAAACTTGCCCCTTTTCCCGAAATTCCCAAATTTCTATTAAATTCCTATAGAAATGAATGGGACATTTTTCAAAGTTCCACAACTCTCACATTTTTTTATCTGATTCAAACCGTTCCAACTTCAAAATATTCAGCCTGTTCAGGAATTGTGTTTTCCCTTTCAACAATTATAAAACAAATTCCCGGATTTCCTAGAATTCCCAGTTTTTAGGGACATTTTTCCCATTGAAATGAATGGGACATTTTTCAAACTTCCACAATTCCCAAATTTTTCAACTGATTCAAACCATTACACATTCAACACATTCAATTCATCCTGGAAATCCGAACAACCATATTTCCATGTTTAACAAATTTTCAGGAATTCTTGTTTTTTTTTAACCTTATTTCCAACCTTTTTAGTGTGATGACTCCTTTCACATTTTTTTAACCCATTTCAACCGTCTCACTGTCAAAACATTCCTCTTCGTCAGGACAAAACACAAAGTTGGTTCAAGAACTTGAAACATTTCTGGTTTTCCCGAAATTCTGTAATACCCTTTCTCAATTAAAAATGTAACTGCTTCAACATTTCTCGACCGATTTGAAAAATTCCAACACTAAACTCATTCAGAACATTCATATTTTTTAGCACTTTCAAAAAACTTGCCGCTTTTCCCGAAATTCCCAAATTTGTATTAAATTCCTATTGAAATGAATGGGACATTTTCCAAAGTTCCACGACTCTCACATTTTTTATCTGATTCAAACCGTTCCAACTTCAAAATATTCAGCCTGTTCAGGAATTGTGTTTTCCCTTTCAACAATTATAAAACAAATTCCCGGATTTCCTAGGATTCCCAGTTTTTAGGGACATTTTTCCCATTGAAATGAATGGGACATTTTTCAAACTTCCACAATTCCCAAATTTTTCAACCGATTCAAACCATTACACATTCAACACATTCAATTCATCCTGGAAATCCGAACAACCATATTTCCATGTTCAACAAATTTTCATGAATTCCTGTTTTTTTTTAACCTTATTTCCAACCTTTTTAGTGTGATGACTCCTTTCACATTTTTTAAACCCATTTCAACCGTCTCACTGTCAAAACATTCCTCTTCGTCAGGACAAAACACAAAGTTGGTTCAAGAACTTGAAAAATTTCTGGTTTTCCCGAAATTCTGTAATACCCTTTCTCAATTAAAAATGTAACTGCTTCAACATTTCTCGACCGATTTGAAAAATTCCAACACTAAACTCATTCAGAACATTCCTATTTTTTAGCACTTTCAAAAAACTTGCCGCTTTTCCCGAAATTCCCAAATTTCTATTAAATTCCTATTGAAATGAATGGGACATTTTCCAAAGTTCCACGACTCTCACATTTTTTATCTGATTCAAACCGTTCCAACTTCAAAATATTCAGCCTGTTCAGGAATTTTGTTTTCCCTTTCAACAATTATAAAACAAATTCCTGGATTTCCTAGGATTCCCAGTTTTTAGGGACATTTTTCCCATTGAAATGAATGGGACATTTTTCAAACTTCCACAATTCCCAAATTTTTCAACCGATTCAAACCATTACACATTCAACACATTCAATTCATCCTGGAAATCCGAACAACCATATTTCCATGTTCAACAAATTTTCATGAATTCCTGTTTTTTTTTAACCTTATTTCCAACCTTTTTAGTGTGATGACTCCTTTCACATTTTTTTAACCCATTTCAACCGTCTCACTGTCAAAACATTCCTCTTCGTCAGGACAAAACACAAAGTTGGTTCAAGAACTTGAAAAATTTCTGGTTTTCCCGAAATTCTGTAATACCCTTTCTCAATTAAAAATGTAACTGCTTCAACATTTCTCGACCGATTTGAAAAATTCCAACACTAAACTCATTCAGAACATTCATATTTTTTAGCACTTTCAAAAAACTTGCCGCTTTTCCCGAAATTCCCAAATTTCTATTAAATTCCTATTGAAATGAATGGGACATTTTCCAAAGTTCCACGACTCTCACATTTTTTATCTGATTAAAACCGTTCCAACTTCAAAATATTCAGCCTGTTCAGGAATTGTGTTTTCCCTTTCAACAATTATAAAACAAATTCCCGGATTTCCTAGAATTCCCAGTTTTTAGGGACATTTTTCCCATTGAAATGAATGGGACATTTTTCAAACTTCCACAATTCCCAAATTTTTCAACTGATTCAAACCATTACACAATCAACACATTCAATTCATTCTGGAAATCCAAACAACCATATTTCCATGTTTAACAAATTTTCAGGAATTCTTGTTTTTTTTTAACCTTATTTCCAACCTTTTTAGTGTGATGACTCCTTTCACATTTTTTTAACCCATTTCAACCGTCTCACTGTCAAAACATTCCTCTTCGTCAGGACAAAACACAAAGTTGGTTCAAGAACTTGAAAAATTTCTGTTTTTCCCGAAATTCTGTAATACCCTTTCTCAATTAAAAATGTAACTGCTTCAACATTTCTCGACCGATTTGAAAAATTCCAACACTAAACTCATTCAGAACATTCATATTTTTTAGCACTTTCAAAAAACTTGCCGCTTTTCCCGAAATTCCCAAATTTCTGTTAAATTCCTATTGAAATGAATGGGACATTTTTCAAAGTTCCACAACTCTCACATTTTTTTATCTGATTAAAACCGTTCCAACTTCAAAATATTCAGCCTGTTCAGGAATTGTGTTTTCCCTTTCAACAATTATAAAACAAATTCCCGGATTTCCTAGAATTCCCAGTTTTTAGGGACATTTTTCCCATTGAAATGAATGGGACATTTTTCAAACTTCCACAATTCCCAAATTTTTCAACCGATTCAAACCATTACACATTCAACACATTCAATTCATCCTGGAAATCCGAACAACCATATTTCCATGTTTAACAAATTTTCAGGAATTCCTGTTTTTTTTTAACCTTATTTCCAACCTTTTTAGTGTGATGACTCCTTTCACATTCTTTTAACCCATTTCAACCGTCTCACTGTCAAAACATTCCTCTCTGTCAGGAAAAAACACAAAGTTGGTTCAAGAACTTGAAAAATTTCTGGTTTTCCCGAAATTCTGTAATACCCTTTCTCAATTAAAAATGTAACTGCTTCAACATTTCTCGACCGATTTGAAAAATTCCAACACTAAACTCATTCAGAACATTCATATTTTTTAGCACTTTCAAAAAACTTGCCGCTTTTCCCGAAATTCCCAAATTTCTATTAAATTCCTATTGAAATGAATGGGACATTTTCCAAAGTTCCACGACTCTCACATTTTTTATCTGATTCAAACCGTTCCAACTTCAAAATATTCAGCCTGTTCAGGAATTGTGTTTTCCCTTTCAACAATTATAAAACAAATTCCTGGATTTCCTAGGATTCCCAGTTTTTAGGGACATTTTTCCCATTGAAATGAATGGGACATTTTTCAAACTTCCACAATTCCCAAATTTTTCAACCGATTCAAACCATTACACATTCAACACATTCAATTCATCATGGAAATCCGAACAACCATATTTCCATGTTTAACAAATTTTCAGGAATTCCTGTTTTTTTTTAACCTTATTTCCAACCTTTTTAGTGTGATGACTCCTTTCACATTTTTTTTAACCCATTTCAACCGTCTCACTGTCAAAACATTCCTCTTCGTCAGGACAAAACACAAAGTTGGTTCAAGAACTTGAAACATTTCTGGTTTTCCCGAAATTCTGTAATACCCTTTCTCAATTAAAAATGTAACTGCTTCAACATTTCTCGACCGATTTGAAAAATTCCAACACTAAACTCATTCAGAACATTCATATTTTTTAGCACTTTCAAAAAACTTGCCGCTTTTCCCGAAATTCCCAAATTTCTATTAAATTCCTATTGAAATGAATGGGACATTTTCCAAAGTTCCACGACTCTCACATTTTTTATCTGATTCAAACCGTTCCAACTTCAAAATATTCAGCCTGTTCAGGAATTGTGTTTTCCCTTTCAACAATTATAAAACAAATTCCCGGATTTCCTAGAATTCCCAATTTTTAGGGACATTTTTCCCATTGAAATGAATGGGACATTTTTCAAACTTCCACAATTCCCAAATTTTTCAACCGATTCAAACCATTACACATTCAACACATTCAATTCATCATGGAAATCCGAACAACCATATTTCCATGTCTAACAAATTTTCAGGAATTCCTGTTTTTTTTTAACCTTATTTCCAACCTTTTTAGTGTGATGACTCCTTTCACATTTTTTTAACCCATTTCAACCGTCTCACTGTCAAAACATTCCTCTCTGTCAGGAAAAAACACAAAGTTGGTTCAAGAACTTGAAAAATTTCTGGTTTTCCCGAAATTCCGTAATACCCTTTCTCAATTAAAAATGTAACTGCTTCAACATTTCTCGACCGATTTGAAAAATTCCAACACTAAACTCATTCAGAACATTCATATTTTTTAGCACTTTCAAAAAACTTGCCGCTTTTCCCGAAATTCCCAAATTTCTATTAAATTCCTATTGAAATGAATGGGACATTTTCCAAAGTTCCACGACTCTCACATTTTTTATCTGATTCAAACCGTTCCAACTTCAAAATATTCAGCCTGTTCAGGAATTGTGTTTTCCCTTTCAACAATTATAAAACAAATTCCCGGATTTCCTAGAATTCCCAGTTTTTAGGGACATTTTTCCCATTGAAATGAATGGGACATTTTTCAAACTTCCACAATTCTCAAATTTTTCAACCGATTCAAACCATTACACATTCAACACATTCAATTCATCCTGGAAATCCAAACAACCATATTTCCATGTTCAACAAATTTTCATGAATTCCTGATTTTTTTAACCTTATTTCCAACCTTTTTAGTGTGATGACTCCTTTCACATTTTTTAACCCATTTCAACTGTCCCACTGTCAAAACATTCCTCTTAGTTAGGACAAAAAACAAAATTGGTTTAAGAACTTAAAAAATTCCCGACTTTCCCGAAATTCCGTAATACCATTTCTCAATTAAAGATGTAACTACTTCAACATTTCTCGACCGATTTGAAAAATTCCAACGCCAAACTCATTCAGAACATTCAATTTTTTTTAGCATTCTCCAAAAACTTCCCTTTTTTTCCGAAATCCCCAAATTTCCATTCAGTTCCTATTGAAATGAATGGGACATTTTTCAAAGTTCCACAACTCTCACATTTTTTATCTGATTAAAACTGTTCCAACTTCAAAATATTCAGCCTGTTCAGGAATTGTGTGCTGCCTTTCAACAATTATAAAAAAAATTCCCGGATTTCCTAGAATTCCCAATTTTAGGGACATGTTCCCCATTCAAAATGAATTGTCCATTTTTCAAACTTCTACAATTCCCAATTTTTTTTCAACCGATTCAAACCATTGCACTTTCAACACATTCAATTAATCTTGGAAATTCAAACAACCATTTTCCCACGTTCAAGAAATTTCCAGGAATTCCTGTTTTTTTCTAACCTTATTTCCAACCTTTTTAGTGCGATGACTCCTTTCACATTTTTGAACCCATTTCAACCGTTAAAATGTCAAAACATTTCTCTTAGTCAGGACAAAAAACAAAGGTGGTTTAAGAACTTGAAAAATTCCCGGTTTTCCAGAAATTACGTAATACCATTTTTCAATTAAAAAACTGTTCCTACTTCAACATTCAGCTCATTCGGGACATTCATATTCCTAATCGTTTTTTTTTTTTTAATCCTGCTTTTCACAAAATTCTCAAATTTCCAGGAAGTTCCCATTGAGTTGAGTTGAGTTGAGTTGAGTTGAGTTTGAGTTTATTTCCAGTTTCTCTTTTCAACTTACCGGTACTCGAAAAGGAGTAGGAAGAAGCAGAGCTTATTTAATCCTACCCCTTTTCTTTTACATAACAGTTGCTAAAACTTTTGTTCACTTCCTGCTCTCAATCTATTCACAATATACTCCATAAGTAATCACAATAAAAATAAATAAATAATACTCGGTGAAGTAAGTTACATTTCATATGGTGAGATGAATAAGATTATTTTGAAAATGAATGGATGGATGAAATAAATTCAGAATGTTTATCATGGTTCTTCTTCTTTGTACTTTGTAAACACTTTAAGTTTGAAGAGTTTCTTGAAGTGGATCATATTAGTACATTGTTTGATTGCTTTGCTTAATCTATTCCATAATTTAATTCCACATACTGATATACTAAAGGTCTTAAGTGCTGTACGTGCATACAAGTGTTTTAAATTAAAATTTTCTCTAAGATTATATTTCTCTTCTTTTGTTGAGAATAATTGTTGTATATTCCTGGGTAGCAGGTTATAGTTTGCTTTGTGTATAATTTTAGCTGTTTGCAAATTCACTATGTTGTGGAATTTCAGTATTTTTGATTAAATAAATAAAGGGTTTGTATATTCTCTATATCCAACATTATGTATTATTCTAACTGATCTTTTTTGTAACACCGTTAATGAATGAAGTGTACTTTTGTAGTTATTTCCCCATATTTCTGCACAATAACTCAGATATGTAACACTAGCAAGCAGTAGAGAATATGAAGTGATTTTTGGTCTAGAACATGTTTTGCTTTATTCATTATTGACGTGTTTCTTGCTACTTTATGTTGTATATTTTTTACATGAGATTTCCAGTGCAATTTATCATTAATCATTATAACTAGAAATTTGGTTTCATTTACTCTTTCAATTTCTATTCCGTCTATTTGTATTTGTGTTTGACTTTCTCTTCTACTGTTACCAAAAAGCATTATTTTAGTTTCACTGAGATTCAAAGATAGTCTGTTTTTGTCAAACCATTTGACAAAAACATTTGAAATGAATGGGACATTTTTTTAAGTTGCACAATTCCCACATTTTTCAACCTATTCAAACCATTCCAACATCAACACATTCCACTCATCCTGGACATTCAAACTAACCCTTTCCCAAGTTCCAAACCAAAATTCGGTTTTCCTGGAAATTCCAATTCTTCTACATTTAAACCATTCCAACATTCAAACTATTCTTACCATTCGTACTACATTATATCAGCATTTCAGTTCAACTTCAGCATTGGAGCATTCACACGCAGTTCCTTCAGGAATTGTCTCATCTACTTAAAAATAAAATAGTGTTTATTTTCAATAGTATTTGTTATGGCTGTCAAAAATAACAAATTAACTCATGTGAATAAACACAAAAAATTATCGCGTTAATCATGTACATACGCAGATTAATCACGCAATGTGTTTAGACCAACATATACTCAAACAGCGGTACGCGGGCTCCATCTAGTGGTACGTCAAAGAATAACTTAATTAAATATTCAAACACAGTGTTACTGTTCAAATTGTGTGTAGCGTCACAGTGGCCAAAGATATCAAGTATACTCGGTAAATCAATTATCTGCCCTGTTTTTAATGACTACTTAGGCGTACTATGCTACTGTATTTTAATGCTGGCCATTATGGTGGTACTTGTAGAGCAAAGTGTTTTCTGGGGTGGTACTTGGTGAAAAAAGTTTGAGAACCACTGATTTAGACCACACATGCTCCTTTACCTTATCCGCGGATGGTAACCTGAAAGGCGGCGTGGGTTCTTATATATTCAGTGAGCAAGTCAACTCAAACTGTTAACATGTTTTGAGCAGTAAAATGTGGTGCATTCAAGTGACACTTTTGAACAGGAAACCCAGTGAGGTAGAATACATTGAAAAATATCAGCTGATGGTCAAGGGGACACGTCGTCCCCTTAAGTTGAAGAGATTTTACCATTTTTAAAATGCTTTGGAAGGCATTTCCTGTGGAGAAATTCTGTAAAAATGCAATTGAAAGAAAATAGTGTATTTATGTATAAAAATATTAGTTTGAAGTTCCAATTTTTTTGAAAAATAATGACGTAATTATGATAATAAATGAAGTGAATTATATTTATATAGCTTTTTCTGTAGTGACTCAAAATGCTTTACATCAGGGGTGTCAAACGTACGGCGCGCAAGCCGAATCAGCCCCGCGAACAGGTTTTACCGGCCCGCGGGATCAGTTTGCTAAGTATAAAAATTTGCCAACATTTTTGAATGAAAGGAATTGCTGTTCTAAATGTGTCCACTAGATGTCGAAATAGCAATTTGTTGTATCTTTGTAGATGATGCGACATATGTAAAAAAAAAACAACCACATGATGTTAGTACATCAGTTGAGGAAAATGATCAAACTACATTAATAACATCCTGTAATTTGATTTTGATATTATCTTTTTTATCTTAATAGATTGAAAAATAACACCAATGAGTTGACTGATGAACATTATCACATACGTTATTCAGAAAGTATAAATAACTACAAATAAAGATAGAATACTATTAACCGCAACATGTAAGTGTAAAAAAAACAACATTATGATTTGTACATTTTCACAATGTGCTTGTTCTATTAACAATCTAACAAAGAAAACAATCTGAAGTTGTCTTTATTTTTAAGTTATCGTGCCGTGATTTTACCAGTCGGGCCCACTTGGGAGTAGATTTTTCTCCATGTGGCCCCCGATCTAAAATGAGTTTGACACCCCTGCTTTACATAGTGAAACCCAATATCTAAGTTACATTTAAACCAGTATGGTTGGCACTGGGTGCAGGTGGGTAAAGTGTCTTGCCCAAGGACACGATGGGATTGACTAATATGGCGGAAGCGGGGATCGAACCTGGAACCCGCAAGTTGCTGGCACGGCCCCTCTACCAACCGATCTATATTGTAATTAGGCCCATTTCCACCAAAATATAAACTTGCGGGTTGTGTTTCCACCACATTTCACAGTTAAGGGGAGTTTGTACAAATCAGAGTGATGACGGAGTGGTATACTATATTTCTATACGGACATCATGTAAATGAACAGACAATATTAGGTCACAGTTCTTTTACTGAAAAGTAAGTAAAAGGAAAAACAAAGCAATACCGGTAATATATGAAACAACATGATTTAAAAAAATAAAATGTTCCGAATTGATTATAAAAAGTGGTCGCAGGTTTCTCTGCTCCCCTGCTCCCCTGCTCCCCTGAAGAGCAGAGAAACTTGAGAAACAGACTTGTAGGGATGAAATACCCTCTGTGTTTTTTCCTGACCTAACGTATATTCCGCTCTACCTCGATATTGAGCACTGTTTTTGCACTGTTTTTAACGGAAAAAAATCACAGAAACCTCGACTATATATATACAAACCCCGTTTCCATATGAGTTGGGAAATTGTGTTAGATGTAAATATAAACGGAATACAATGATTTGCAAATCATTTTCAACCCATATTCAGTTGAATATGCTACACAGACAACATATTTGATGTTCAAACTGATAAACATTTTTTTTTTTTGCAAATAATCATTAACTTTAGAATTTGATGCCAGCAACACGTGACAAAGAAGTTGGGAAAGGTGGCAATAAATACTGATAAAGATGAGGAATGCTCATCAAGCACTTATTTGGAACATCCCACAGGTGTGCAGGCTAATTGGGAACAGGTGGGTGCCATGATTGGGTATAAAAACAGCTTCCCAAAAAATGCTCAGTCTTTCACAAGAAAGGATGGGGCGAGGTACACCCCTTTGTCCACAACTGCGCGAGCAAATACTCAAACAGTTTAAGAACGTTTCTCAAAGTGCAATTGCAAGAAATTTAGGGATTTCAACATCTACGGTCCATAATATCATCAAAAGGTTCAGAGAATCTGGAGAAATCACTCCACGTAAGCGGCATGGCCGGAAACCAACATTGAATGACCGTGACCTTCGATCCCTCAGACGGCACTGTATCAAAAACCGACATCAATCTCTAAAGGATATCACCACATGGGCTCAGGAACACTTCAGAAAACCACTGTCACTAAATACAGTTTGTCGCTACATCTGTAAGTGCAAGTTAAAGCTCTACTATGCAAAGCGAAAGCCATTTATCAACAACATCCAGAAACGCCGCCGGCTTCTCTGGGCCCGAGATCATCTAAGATGGACTCATGCAAAGTGGAAAAGTGTTCTGTGGTCTGACGAGTCCACATTTCAAATAGTTTTTGGAAATATTCGACATCGTGTCATCCGGACCAAAGGGGAAGCGAACCATCCAGAGTGTTATGGACGCAAAGTTCAAAAGCCAGCATCTGTGATGGTATGGGGGTGCATTAGTGCCCAAGGCATGGGTAACTTACACATCTGTGAAGGCACCATTAATGCTGAAAGGTACATACAGGTTTTGGAACAACATATGCTGCCATCTAAGCGCCGTTTTTTTCATGGACACCCCTGCTTATTTCAGCAAGACAATGCCAAGCCACGTGTTACAACAGCGTGGTTTTGTAAAAAAAGAGTGCGGGTACTTTCCTGACCCGCCTGTAGTCTAGACCTGTCTCCCATCGAAAATGTGTGGCGCATTATGAAGCGTAAAATACGACAGCGGAGACCCCGGACTGTTGAACGACTGAAGCTCTACATAAAAAAAGAATGGGAAAGAATTCCACTTTCAAAGCTTCAACAATTAGTTTCCTCAGTTCCCAATCGTTTATTGAGTGTTGTTAAAAGAAAAGGTGATGTAACACAGTGGTGAACATGCCCTTTCCCAACTACTTTGGCACGTGTTGCAGCCATGAAATTCTAAGTTAATTATTATTTGCAAAAAAAAAAAAAAAAGTTTATGAGTTTGAACATCAAATATCTTGTCTTTGTAGTGCATTCAATTGAATATGGGTTGAAAAGGATTTGCAAATCATTGTATTCTGTTTATAACACAATTTCCCAACTCATATGGAAACGGGGTTTGTATATATATCAGTGACGTGCAGTCACTAGAGGCAGGTGAGGCGAGGCCTCACCTGCCATCATGGAAAGAAAAAAAAAGTAAAAAGAAAAAAAAAAAAGTAAATTGTTATATGCATCCAGTGGTTATACTATAAAGTTATTTTCCATTTAACTTCACCAGTTTTAGATTATTTTTATTCAAAATTGCTGAATTTTCACATTTGCCGTTCAAATACTGAGAAGAGACGGTGCGGTGAACAGCAGCCAGTCGAGGCACGTCACTCAGTGCCTCAACATGGACGGACTCGGCTAACTGCTGGTCTGCTGTGCAGTGAGACTGTATTGCTATATGAATTATATTATACATTTCCATAGTTTAGTTAGCTGAGGTATATAATGTACAGTGTATTTTGTCAACAACTGTATGTGTGTTAAGTATTTCTTGTGCTGAGCGATCATAAAACTGCTGCGAAGACGCACTGGCTGAGGCTCGCGTAACACCGCCACCTGGTGCTGGTTAAGGCACCTTCGCCGCAGACTGCACCCCCAGACGGGAGCGCCACACCAACCAAAGCCCACACCCAAACCCTCCACGTGCAAGACCGAATCCACCCAAAAAAAGTCACTTAACAAGAAGCCAAAAAGTGCAAAAACAACATTGCTCGCGCCGGAGGAGCCGTGAACGACTGCAAGGACACATTATTAGGTACACCTGCAGACTGCAGCACGGATTTCATATTTCATTCATTCACAACTCCTCCAACACGAACACCACTGTTTCCGCACTTATAAGTAAAGGTAAGACCATAATAACGTTTTTTTTATTAAATGTGCTTTTTTGTGTGCTACGCAGTTTGTATGTGTAAAGTTAAAGTTAAGTTAAAGCAGGGGCGTCACTAGCTTTTAAGGACTAGGGGGCTTTGCCCCCAGGAGATGCACAGGATGCGAGCGAATGTTACGCACGAGCACAAAACTTCACAAACGGCTAACAAAGACTTAGAAATTATTCATTGTTATTATTATTATTTTAAAAAAATGCACGGGACGAAATGAAATGCTCCCCGGGACGATGGCTTTTAACCATATATTTTCTTTTTCTTTTTATGTATTTTATTCATTTTACATTTTATATTAAATGTCTTGGTTTTTCCTCCCTCTGAAAATCCTATTAAATGTTTAACAAGCCATCCTATAATAATAAAACAGCTATTAATGTAACAATACAATAAAACAAATATATTTAATGATGTTTTTTTCATTATTTTAACAATAGGCTTATGTATATTACTTTATATAGATTCTACAAGAAACACAAATTTAAAAAAATAAATGATTTACAATTGCACACAAAAGGTTTTGTGCAGCTTCACTCATTGTAAAGGAAGATAATGTGCTTCGTACACCTGCAGGACCGCAAGCAAGGTCGCAGAGAAAATGCGGGCTGGAATTTGAGTGATGTGGGCATTTTCTATATGAACAAGTGGAATGGATTGGATACCGACGCACGAAAGGGGCTCTCTACCTTACGCTACGAAGTGAGGGGAAACTGAGTGAATAATAACAGGTTATATGATTATTTATTTAAACTCATATTTGGGCCACTTTATAATGAATATGTCGGCATTTATTTGTAAAAAACCCCCCCAAAAAACACCAAATTATTTAGGGGGGCTTAAGAATATTTTAGGGGGGCTTGAGCCCCCCTAAAATAGGCCTAACAACGCCAATGAGTTAAAGTACCAATGATTGTCACACACACTAGGTGTGGTGAAATTTGTCCTCTGCATTTGACCCATCCCCTTGATCACCCCCTGGGATGTGAGGGGAGCAGTGGGCAGCAGCGGCGCCGTGCCCTGGAATAATTGTTGGTGATTCAACCCCCAATTCCAACCCTTGATGCTGAGTGCCAAGCAGGGAAGAATGCTGGTATGAGCTTTTAAACATAACCCGTTAACTGCTGCCAATCAAATGGTGAATAAGATCAATCAATCAATCAATCAATCTTTATTTATATAGCCCTAAATCACAAGTGTCTCAAAGGGCTGCACAAGCCACAACGACATCCTCGGTACAAAGCCCACATACGGGCAAGGAAAAACTCACCCCAGTGGGACGTCGATGTGAATGACTATGAGAAACCTTGGAGAGGACCGCATATGTGGGTAACCCCCCCCCTCTAGGGGAGACCGAAAGCAATGGATGTCGAGTGGGTCTGACATAATATTGTGAGAGTCCAGTCCATAGTGGATCCAACATAATAGTGTGAGAGTCCAGTCCATAGTGGGGCCAGCAGGACACCATCCCGAGCGGAGACGGGTCAGCAGCGTAGAGATGTTCCCAGCCGATGCACAGGCGAGCGGTCCACCCCGGGTCCCGACTCTGGACAGCCAGCACTTCATCCATGGCCACCGGACCTGTGCCCCCCTCCCCTCAAGGAAAAGGGGAGCAGAGGAGAAAAGAAAAGAAACGGCAGATCAACTGGTCTAACAGGGGGGCTATTTAAAGGCTAGAGTATACAAATGAGTTTTAAGATGGGACTTAAATGCTTCTACTGAGGTAGCATCTCTAATTGTTACCGGGAGGGCATTCCATAGTACTGGAGCCCGAATAGAAAACGCTCTATAGCCCGCAGACTTTTTTTGGGCTCTGGGAATCACTAATAAGCCGGAGTTCTTTGAACGCAGATTTCTTGCCGGGACATATGGTACAATGCAATCGACAAGATAGGACGGAGCTAGACCGTGTAGTATTTTATACGTAAGTAGTAAAACCTTAAAGTCACTTCTTAAGTGCACAGGAAGCCAGTGCAGGTGAGCCAGTATAGGCGTAATATGATCAAACTTTCTTGTTCTTGTCAAAAGTCTAGCAGCCGCATTTTGTACCAACTGTAATTTTTTAATGCTAGACATAGGGAGACCCGAAAATAATACGTTACAGTAGTCGAGACGAGACGTAACGAACGCATGAATAATGATCTCAGCGTCGCTAGTGGACAAAATGGAACAAATTTTAGCGATATTACGGAGATGAAAGAAGGCCGTTTTAGTAACACTCTTAATGTGTGATTCAAAGGAGAGAGTTGGGTCGAAGATAATACCCAGATTCTTTACCGAGTCGCCTTGTGTAATTGTTTGGTTGTCAAATGTTAAGGTGGTATTATTAAATAAATGTCGGTGTTTAGCAGGACCGATAATCAGCATTTCCGTTTTCTTGGCGTTGAGTTGCAAGAAGTTAGCGGACATCCATTGTTTAATTTCATTAAGACACGCCTCCAGTTGACTACAATCCGGCGTGTTGGTCAGCTTTAGGGGCATGTAGAGTTGGGTGTCATCAGCATAGCAATGAAAGCTAACACCGTATTTGCGTATGATGTCGCCTAGCGGCAGCATGTAAGTACTAAAGAGTGCAGGGCCAAGAACCGAACCCTGAGGAACTCCGCACGTTACCTTAACATAGTCCGAGGTCACATTATTATGGGAGACGCATTGCATCCTGTCAGTAAGATAAGAGTTAAACCACGACAAAGCTAAGTCTGACATACCAATACGTGTTTTGATACGCTCTAATAAAATATTATGATCGACGGTATCGAAAGCAGCGCTAAGATCAAGAAGCAGCAACATAGATGACGCATCAGAATCCATCGTTAGCAGTAGATCATTAGTCATTTTTGCGAGGGCTGTCTCCGTAGAGTGATTTGCCCTGAAACCGGATTGAAAAGGTTCACAGAGATTGTTAGACACTAAGTGTTCATTTAGCTGCTGTGCGACAATTTTTTCGAGGATTTTCGAAATAAAGGGAAGGTGGGACACCGGTCGGTAGTTTACCATGAGGTCAGGATCGAGGTTAGGTCTTTTGAGCAGAGGATGAATAACCGCTTTCTTGAATGCTAGGGGAACAGTGCCAGAGGAAAGTGATAAGTTTATAATATTTAGCACTGATGGACCTAATAATACAAAAAGCTCCTTGATAAGTTTCCCAGGAAGTGGGTCAAGTAAACATGTTGTTTGTTTTATCCCACTTACACGCTGTAATAGTTCCTCTAATGTTATTTCATCAAAAAGAGAGAGACTATTTTGTATTGCAGTATCCGTCATAGATACAGTTGTATCTGTGTTCATAGAACCCAGTTGTAGCTGGGATGCGTTGTCTTTAATCTCCTTTCTAATGAGTTCAATTTTCTTATTAAAGAAATTCATAAAGTCATCTGCCGAGTGGGTGGAGCTATTGGGAGGAGTCCCTTGTTGGGTTAGCGATGCTACTGTACTAAACAAAAATTTAGGGTCGTTTTTGTTGAGGCGGATGAGATTTGAGTAATATTTAGCTTTAGCTAAGGTAAGCATGCGTTTATACGATATTAAACTATCACTCCATGCTTGATGGAAAACCTCAAGCTTGGTCGCGCGCCATTTGCGTTCCAACTTTCTACATGATAATTTATGAGCTCTGGTTTCCTCTGTAAACCATGGGGTGCGCCTTTTAGGGGCCCTTTTTTGTTTTAGCGGTGCTATACTATCAATGGTTTTGCGCAGGGCATTGTCAAAGTTGTTAGTGAGGTTATCAATAGAGCCGACATAATTTGGGAATGGTGCCATTACCGAAGGCAGTAGGTCAGCAAGAGTCATCGTTGTGGCGGCATTAATGTTGCGGCTGCTATAGCAGTTATTATTATTATTAGTTTGTTGACAATGAGTCAGAACTTCGAATTTTATAAGGTAATGATCGGACATTACTTTAGTATACGGGAGTACCATAACTTTGGAGGTGGTGACACCCCTGACCAGCACTAGATCTATCGTATTGCCGTTGCGATGCGTAGGTTCATTTATTATTTGTGTAAGACCACAGCTATCAATTATAGTCTGGAGCGCCACGCACTGAGGGTCCGATGGGGTATTCATATGGATATTAAAGTCCCCCATTATGATTATATTGTCTGCGTGCGTCACTAGATCAGCAACGAACTCTGAGAATTCATTAATAAAGTCCGAGTAGGGCCCTGGGGGGCGGTAGATAACAGCCATATCGAGAGGCAGCGGTGCGACAGACCTCATAGTAAGCACCTCAAACGATTTGTATTTATTATTTAGGTTAGGGGTAAGGTTAAAGTTTTCATTGTATATTAGTGCGACCCCCCCACCCCTTTTAAGGGGACGGGCAATATGCGCATTCGTATAGTTAGGAGGAGATGCCTCATTTAGCGCAAAAAATTCGTCTGGTTTGAGCCAGGTTTCGCTAAGACCAATGACGTTAAGATTGTTGTCTCTAATGACCTCATTAACTAATAACGTTTTGGGAGACAATGATCTTATGTTTAAAAAGCCCATATTATAAGTATTGGGCTGTTTTGACGAGTTTTTGTTTAAATTATCCGTAGTAGAAATATTAATAATGTTGCGTTTATTATACGTAGTGCACTTTAAATAGTTTCGACCATATCTAGGAATTGATACGACGGGAATTTTCAGATTGTTTGCTTGATGCTGCGATCGACTGAACGCATCATGATTTGCCACCTCAGTAGAATGCATATCTACCCCGGACACATTCACAACAGAAAACACATTATGTGAGTTGTGTGTTATTCTAAGAAAATTGCTATGCGTACAGGAATTATCCAGCCTGGCGCTGGCTAGTTCTAGCTTAACTGACTCCTCACCCGGACTAGCAGGCTCTGTAATTGCCTGTGACCGGGCTTGCTCTAGTGTAGTTAGTCAAATGTGACTTAAACAGTAGTCTATATTCTTAGACAGGATGATGGCGCCTTCCTGGTTAGGGTGAAGGCCGTCCCTCATCAGCAAGCCTGGTTTGCCCCAGAAAGAGGGCCAATTATCAATAAACGTTAGTCCCTGTTGTCTACAGAAGCTAGCCAGCCACTTGTTAAGCGAGACTAATCTGCTATATCTCTCATCATTGCCTCTCGCAGGCAGGGGGCCAGAGACAATTACTCGATGCCTGGACATCTTTCTAGCGAGATCACAAGTCCTGGCTATGTTTCTCTTTGTAATCTCTGACTGTCTCATTCTAGTGTCATTGGAGCCAACGTGTACAACTATATTCGCATAACTAGTGGTGCGATTAGCCTGTCGTACGTGTTTACTAGGCCTGTTGCGAGTTAGCTCCCTAAGATTAGCCTCTATGTCAGGTGCTCGGGCCCCCGGGATGCACTTAATTGTGGCTGGTTTGCTAAGCTTTATGTTTCGGGTGATGGAGTCCCCTATGACTAAGGTGTGGTGCCCGGTAGACTGGGGTGTAGGACTAGCTAAAGAGCTAAATCTATTATGCGTCTCAACCGGTACACCGTAGCTTGTAGGCCGCTTAGGACTGCTACAGGCTGGGCTAGTTAGCTCGCTACAGCTAACGCTAGCAGATGTGTCCGCAACATCTAAAGTTACGAGATTACTCTGCTCTAACTGGCGGACACGGCCCTCTAGCAGAGCCAGCCTCTCCGTGAGTAAGGTGCAAGACGCGCAGGAAGCCATACTCACGGTGTTTTTCTGTCACCGAGTGAAGTTCCTGCTGTCTTCCGAGAAGTCCTGGTCACGGTGTGCAGGAGTAGACTCCTTCTGACCGGCGCCCGGCGACGCCTTTCTCCGCGCTAGCTTCGTTAGCTTAGCAGCTAGCTGCTAGCTAGCTGCGGGAGGGGTGGAGAGACAGAGATCGGGTGATTTGCAAGTTAAATAGTACTACTAAATATGTTGAGAAAGTAATAAAGAAAGCTGCAGAACAATTTAAAAGCACACAAATAGAACGATACTTAGCTTTTTCGAAACAGCGAGCAGTCGGCGAGCAGTCACGCACGGTGAACCCTAAAGATACTCTTTAGGGTTCATATGTTTGTAAATCTGACTGTGATGAAGTCAGTGCCTCACCAGTCATGAACCTCACCGCACGTCACTGATATATATATATATATATATATATATATATATATATATATATATATATATATATATATATATATGTATATATATATATATATATACCCCGGCCAAATTTTTTTAACCCAATGCAGCCCCCGAGTCAAAAAGTTTGGGAACCTAGTGAGTCACTTAGTAAAGTCATGGATATAAGACTGCATCCATGGTGTCTGCTACAAGTTTAAGTTTGCTCAATTACAACATGAAACTTTGTATTATATGTAATTGTAATAAATACATGATTATAAATGTTAGTGTTTTTAGGCAACTGTGGCCATGCAGTACTAGATCTAGTACAAGTTAGTGGGTTTAGTATTTTAAATCATGATTAAAATCACTTGACATAATATCTACTTGTCAACAGCAATATGCCATATTATAATTTACTAAGAGTAATAATTAATGAAAAATGACTCACCAGGCAGTTTGTAGTTTTAATTTCTCAATATTTTCTTCTCTGCATGTTAGCGTCCCTCGCAAAGCTGTTTCCATGACAACCAACCCTTGCCACCATGGCTGATCACTTTCCCATCGCAAAGACTGCAAAGTGCTTTCCCTGGACCTTTGTGCTTGAAAATGAATTCCGAAAGACCAATTCCAAGAATTCTTCACCCCCACACCCAACCACGACATGTTGGAAAAGTCGTGAGCTCGCCACAGCGAGCAATTACGAAACACGTATGTGTTATTCCAAAACAAAATCTTTCAATCAATCAATCAATCAAAGTTTATTTATATAGCCCTGTATCACAGGTGCCTTGAAGGGCTGCACGAACTACAATGACATCACTGGTCTGAACCCACATCCAGGCAAGGAAAAACTCAAAACCCTTAAATAAGAAAACACCAAAACCTTGGGAAGGGGCCGCGGATGTGGGGACCCTCCACCTGACTGCAATGGATGCCAAGTGAGTACAGTTTTTATGAATTGTTCACGATAATGTGAGAGTCAAGAACATTGGGGTCAAGCAAAGGGTCGTAGGAGGTCTTTATCCAGGTCATAGAGGAGCGGTCCACCCTGGGTCATGACTTAGAACGGCTAGCATGTCCTCCAGTCTGGTATCTCTCCAGGGATTATCTGTGGCCCTCTGGTAACCTCTCCTTGCAGGAGATGGGGGCAAAGAACAGAAGCGGCAGGTCAACTGGTCTAAAACAGTCTATTTAAAAGCTGGAGCATAGAGATGAGTTTTAAGGTGCAACGTAATGTTCCAGTAGAGTGGAAAAACAAGTTGCCTCTACATTGAAGCTATTATCATGTGTATCTGATTTATGACAATGAAAGACTATAAAGGTTTGCGAATAAAAAGATATGATCAAAATAATATCAACCCAGCTACGTGATTTGTGACATAGCATTAGGATCCAAAAAGCCCTTCCCCATCAACAACAATGCTAATCAAGCAGACTTTGTGAGAACCAACATCAATTATTTTGGGAAAAATGATGATCCAGAACCTTATATTTTTGAGCCCGAACACGACGGGGACGAGCTATAGGTTTTAGAAGTCGAGCGCTAAACGGATGCAGCTTTCTTGTGACACTAGCATCAATCCAATCCAATCCACTTTATTTGTATAGCACATTTAAACAACAAAAATGTTTCCAAAGTGCTGCACAACAATATTAAAAACAATATTCAAATATTATCCTTAGCTCCACCAATGACTGAATAAAAACAAAAAATAAATAAATATAAAACCAATATAAAAACAATACAAAAATAAATATGATTAAAAACAATTTTAAAGGGTAAAACCAATTAAAACAATAAATACAAATCTAAATTTAAAAACACAGAGGACCACACAACTCACATATTGTTAAAAGCCAGAGAATAAAAGTGGGTCTTAAGACAAGACTTAAAACACTGCACTGTGGGAGCAGTTGGAACATGGAGGGGCAGAGTGTTCCAGAGCTTAGGGCCGACCACAGAGAAGGCCCTGTCTCCCCTGGCTTTTAAGTCTGGTCTTGGGCACCACGAGCTGGAGCTGGCTCTCGGACCTCAGAGCGCGCGCAACAGTGTAAATTTGGATGAGGTCCGAGATGTAATGAGGTGCCAGTCCATGCAAATCTTTAAAAGCAAACAGCAAGATTTTAAAATCAATTCTAAAATGAACAGGGAGCCAGTGCAAAGTCTCAAGAATTGGGGTTGTATGCTCGCGTTTCCTGGCCCCTGTTAAAAGTCGTGCTGCCGCGTTCTGGACTAACTGCAACCGGGAGAGAGCTTTTTGGCTAATGCCTGCATAAAGTGCATTGCAGTAGTCCAGGCGACTTGAAATAAAAGCATGCATCAGCAGCATAGCTCGGTGATAAAACATACAAACTAACCAAAATAAATCATAATAAAACAAACACTTACTGTACAATTTCCACTCTTGCTGGGATGCTGACCGACGGCATGTTTACATAATTCTGTTAATCACGAAGAGTTAAAAAAGTTACTCTTTTTGGGTCTTTTTTGCCATCTGGGGGGATGTCAAAATCGACCAGCCTCTCTGTCCATGGCCATATTTGTCTACTACCAGGTGAGAGAAGCATGAATTTTGATTCAGAATCTACTTTTAGTAAGTTTGAGGCGAAGCAGATGCAGCTGCCGGCTTAGTTGGTCAACAATAGCGGCGTACGTTAGCATTAGCCAATCGTTGTCAGTTTCGCCTTCTTTGTGACAATATTTGTCTATTGTTACCAATGTTCTTGGTGTGCCTTCTGATGTTTGCCTGCTGAGTACTAATTAAAATACCTTCTTATATGCACTTTGCCTACTGTCCCTGCATCTTGTGGTCACTCAAACCGCGACCATCCTCTACCGTGACACTTTAAGTCAAAATGTGACCAAGACATTTCCCGCCAGTATCATGCAAACACTGAACGATGGACTCTTTACGGTATGACTACTTCTATTGTCATTTTTGTGACTTTTATTAGGAGAGAAATAGGAGAGGACACACATATTATCGTCAAAGGCCAGCTAAAACACCTGAAATAAGGCAACATTTTAAAGTTGTTCTCCATGTTATGTCCTTCATGAAAAATAGACAGTGAATATAACATAAACAAATAGACTTATTCATAATTAATGACAATTTGACAAGAGGAACCTTCCGAATGCATAATGCTGTGAATCATATGTCGAGGCCCATATTATGAATCACAAAAGAACACACACACACACACACACACACACACACACACACACACACACACACACACACACACACACACACACACACACACACACACACACACACACACAGAAAATAAATAAATAAATTCATTTAAAAATAATTTGAAAAAAGAAAAATAAGTAAATAAAAATGATATATTTTTTAAATTAAAATAAACACAACAAAACACAAAATGGCTATGGGAAAGCATAAAAAAAATAGAAAAAAAATAAATTAAAATGAATAAATTAAAATGCCCATGTAGATTTAGAGCTTTCAATTTGCGCCTTGATATGCTGCTGAGCACACAATCACAAATACCAGCAGGGCTGATGAAATACCTCTCAGAGATTATTCCACTTTCACACAAACACTCGCTGCATTCGAGGGGCACACAGAGAGAAAAGGTCGCCTGATACAATTTGCATAGTTTGTTAATGTTAAAGGGACATTTGTCCATACATGGAAGGTCAAGTTTTGCATTAGAACACAATATCAACGCGGCGGCTGACAATGATGAAGTGGCGGAACGGCTTGATGTGGTTTTCCACATATTAGAAAAAAAATACATATTAGACCGTGGTATTGTGTTGTCTCGCTGAACACATATGTTCAATTACGCCGTGCTCGTCAGCATCATCTATAGTCATTTTAGTCGCGGTTAATGAGCCAAACATGTCCTGTGGAGACAAAGACAATAAAGCATGTTTATAGATTCACCCAAGGGGTGGCATAGTGTTTCTCATAAAAAAATAAACTATAAAACAGCATATGAGGGGATTTACACATTTAGTTAGGACCCAAACGGACTATGGAGGGCTGAGTATTGAAAAGAAGTGTTGCTTTTTTGGGGAGGAATATTATATTTCTTATGTTTGCATTCCTTAAAATATTTATGCTCACAAGAGAATTTGACACTTGACATTATCTTGTCCTACACCCAGGGACGCTCGGCCTACACACAGCAGGCTCGATTCTTATGACATATGACTCACAGGATGATTCATATGACATTTCAACGCATATTCCTAGCCACTTCCTGCTCTGTCACTGATAGGAATTAGGGCTGTATGGTATACCGGTATTAATAAAGTATCGCGGTACTAATCATAGGTACTATACCACCTTTGAAAAATACCGGTACCGTTCTTTCATCTGAGTGCCGCTTTGCGGCGGTGACTACAGAGCCGAGGTGCATGATGTTGAGTGTGTCAAAACGCACACACAAAGTGCATACAAGCAATAGCATTTTAGAGAGGAAAAATGGCAGAAACTACAATTCTACTGGTTAATAAAGAGGGCGGTGAAGTATTTGGTCTTCAAAACTAACAATAATGGTGACGCTTTTAAACTGTTTTACAACTTTCCTGCTTGTCGGCTCCCAGACCGTGGTCGAGGAGCACAGAGGAGACCTTTCACTTTACAATGGGTCCGTAAATCTCCGCTCTTTGGTCGGAATGACGAGGTCGTCGATTAGTTACAACGTGGTCACTTTATTTATCATTTCCACGGGGCACACCCGGACATCCACCATGCTATTGACACTCCTGCATGCTAGCGCTACCTCTCCTAACTTGCCCACTCACTTAGTCACTCACCCCACATACTGCCATTCTTAAAGGGGCACACACACATACGCTACTCTCACAACAGCTGCTTTGAAACACGCCTCACTAAATGTGGCGATTAGTATTAACACCTTTGCTTCAGACTTAGGCAAACATTTAAATAATAAGCATTCAGATCTGCACAAGGAGTTTGAAGAGTGGCAGGTAAAAATGTAGTTGTTACACCTGTCCTGCTGTTCGGTCCGGTGCAGACTGTAGTCGAGGAGCACAGGGTAGACGTTCCCTTCAGGGTCGATGCCATTTCAATGCCTTTTAATTTATATTTTAACCTTATAAAATTGTTCTTTAACTCTAAATGTTTAATGTAGTGTAAGATATTCTGTTAAATAAAGCCAACATTGACACTTTTTGTAGTTCCCTTTATTTCAATCAATCAATCAATCAATGTTTATTTATATAGCCCTAAATCACAAGTGTCTCAAAGGGCTGCACAAGCCACAACGACATCCTCGGTACAGAGCCCCTTTTCCAATCATTTGGAAAAGTATCGAAAAGTATCAAAAAGCATCGATATACATTTTGGTACCAGCATCGGTACTAAATTATTGGTATCAGGACAACCCTAATAGGAATATAATATATAAAACAATATATACCTTTATAGTCACATAGGCTCCTGTGTCGCAGAGCATTAATATTTGTCTTGCAAGGTTCAAGCACCAGGTTCAAATCATGGTTGGAGATGAGTTGGGAATCAGTACAAATTAATGTTTTCTTGATGTTAAAATTTTATTTTGCACTAAAAAAAAATGATTGAATGATGATGATTGACAATTTATTTCCCATGATTAGTACAAAACATGCATCTCATTCAGTCCAAGTTCTTTTTTTAAATATATCTAGCTTTATTTCAGACTCCAAGGTCCAAGTAGACATACAATCACATACAGTACATAAAACAAAACAAAATAAAATACAGTATTAAAGGCATTATCACATAATATTAAAACAGTGCTTGTGCATATTCAGTAAATTCAATAAATAAATAAAAACAGCAAAAAAAAAAAAATATATATATATAAATATATATATATATGTAAATGGGTTGTACTTGTATAGCGCTTTTCTACCTTCAAGGTACTCAAAGCGCTTTGACACTACTTCCACATTTACCCATTCACACACACATTCACACACTGATGGAGGGAGCTGCCATGCAAGGCGCTAACCAGCAGCCATCAGGAGCAAGGGTGAAGTGTCTTGCTCAGGACACAACGGACATGACGAGGTTGGTACTAGGTGGGGATTGAACCAGGGACCCTCGGGTCGCGGACGGCCATTCTTCCACTATATATATATATATATATACAGTATATATATATAAACTTTAAAATTGCGTCTACACATTCTATAAAAGGCACAGATACCAGTGTTTCCAGATATAAGATTGATACGATTGATATCATTTTATTGTAGTTTTTAAACAAATCATTTATTACTTTTTCATTCTTTACTTATTTTTCAATACATGACATCCACTGTTATTATTGTTTATAATTTTGTTAAACAGTTGCAAAAAAGTGATAAAAAAACATTAAATTAACGTTACAAAACGGTAACAATTAGAGATGCTACCTCAGTAGAAGCATTTAAGTCCCATCTTAAAACTCATTTGTATACTCTAGCCTTTAAATAGACCAGTTGATCTGCCGTTTCTTTTCTTTTCTCCTCTGCTCCCCTTTTCCTTGAGGGGGAGGGGGGGGGGCACAGGTCCGGTGGCCATGGATGAAGTGCTGGCTGTCCAGAGTCGGGACCCGGGGTGGACCGCTCGCCTGTGCATCGGCAGGGAACATCTCTGCGCTGCTGACCCGTCTCCGCTCGGGATGGTGTCCTGCTGGCCCCACTATGGACTGGACTCTTACTATTATGTTGGATCCACTATGGACTGGACTCTCACAATATTATGTCAGACCCACTCGACATCCATTGCTTTCGGTCTCCCCTAGAGGGGGGGGGGGTTACCCACATATGCGGTCCTCTCCAAGGTTTCTCATAGTCATTCACATCGACGTCCCACTGGGGTGAGTTTTTCCTTGCCCGTATGTGGGCTTTGTACCGAGGATGTCGTTGTGGCTTGTGCAGCCCTTTGAGACACTTGTGATTTAGGGCTATATAAATAAAGATTGATTGATTGATTGATTGAACGTTTAATTTAAGATGTATAAAAATTGTTATCCACAAAAATAAAAAAGTGTAAAACAAATTCGCAACGGGGAATAGGTCTCCATATAAAATTCGGGCCCCAATTCAGTAACACGCACTCACACTGCTTCTCCGGCCCCTGGGAAAACGTAAGCTAACTACTGATATAGCTACTGCCGACTCACCTCTAAGTTTGTAAAAGTTAATGTGAGATTAAAAATCATGCCTTTCACCTGGAAGTAGAAGATTGTGGCCATAAGACGAGAAGTTTGAAATTCAACTTAGACCCCAAGACATCGCTCGGAAGACAAGGCAAGATGTTCGTCTCATACCAGCGGTTTTTTTTGCATGAGGAGTAAAGATTATGCTGAAATTATCGTCTATACGGGGAGCACAAGTGCTGAAAGATACAACCATCCCATCAGTCAGCATTGTATGTGACTATTTTGTTATGTTCGTATTTCCTGTTTAAGTACTTAGCATTAGTGCTACATGTTGGGTTAGTGCAGGTTTTCTCAAATAGTGAGGCGGGATGTAATGCCAGGGTACATGCTTTATCAGTATCATGCAGTATCATGCATCAAACCCCGCTTTGAAAAACTCTAGAACGTGCTCATTGTAGTCATTAATCCTGACTTCCTCATTTGCATTCATTAAAAGAGAAATTGTTGATAAATTGTTTTATCCATTTTTTTGTTTTTGTAGGTTAAAATGTTTCATATATGGTGCTCCTGAGTTAATGTTGCTAATCAATTAGAATTTATAATTATTTATTTAGTTTATTACATTTTATTTTTCAGTATCAGATGGCTCAAGTCAGTCAAAACATTTTTATATTTCAGGCAAAATGTATTCTCTTTAAATATTTTCTGTTACACACTAGTGATAAAGTTATTCTTTGTTTTAGTATTATCTATATTACTTAAAATTTTTTTTTTTTTTTAATTTCATGTTAATAAGTATACAGTAGGACTGAATCTTTGGGCAGCACATGATTTGATTCGATTAGATTCTTGGGGCTAACGATTCGATTCAAGATCGATTCTCAATTCAAAACGATTCTAGAGTCAAAATCAATACTTTTTGATGACAAATTCAAAATATATATAAAATAAATTATTAAATAACATATATTATTGAATACATTTCATTACAATTAAAAATCCAGATTCATTCAAAAATAAAGCAATTTTCCACTGAGGGCCGCATACTGAAAAATAAACGGGCCATTTTATTTTCAAAGCATATACCGTATTTTTCGGAGTATAAGTCGCACCTGCCGAAAATGCATAATAAAAAAGGAAAAAAACATATATAAGTCGCACTGGAGCCCGGCCAAACTATGAAAAAAACTGCGACTTATAGTTCGTAAAATACGGTACATATATTTTTTAAAACAGCTTGTATGTCAGCAAAAATAACTTCAATGAGACGAGATTACTCGTACTGTGCTGTCTTTGGGTTAAGATGAGCATATCTGGCGCTCCTTTTCTCCAAATCCTGTCGCAAACTTCCCCTGAGCTCACTTTAAACAAACACGGCGACGAACGTTTGGGACTTCTTCAGTGTTTCAGAGACATTTTGCATGCACGGAATGTTCCGTAAAACATTCTGCCAAGAGGCAAAAAAACATCACGCTTCAACACATCAGACCTTATCAGCCACCTGAACCGGCTGCATATCTATGACTGTGTTTTGAAAGCCTGTGTAGCATATGCTGAAGAAGCTGCCCCAAAGAAAGGTGCATGTGAAAATATTACATTTAAATGTGAAATCTAAAGTATAATAGATTTAAGTTAATCAGTTATTGGTATTGTTCTTGAGAAGCAGAAAGTAATCGGTGTCGGTAGTGGCTTGAAAAAAAACAAAAAAACATTCAGTATCACTAGTTTTTATTGTAAACATTTCTACTTTTCCCCGTTACTTTACACCTATTTGCTCTTTCATTCCACTTTGTGTTTTTTCTAATAGTATTTGCACTAGAGCAGGGGTGCCCAAAGTGGGGCCTGTATGGGGCCTTATTTTGCGTGAATAGACGTGTAAAATAACAAATAAATAATGAATACGTAAATAAAACTTTATATCGACAGATAGATCATTTTCATGACTGAGACCCTTCCAGCTCCCTGGGACCAAACTTAAGGGAGCCTTAAATATATATATATATAAGTATATATAAATAGGGTCTCAGTCATGAAAATGATCTATCTGTTGATATAAAGTTTTATTTATTTATTTACTTTTGATGTTTTATGCCCTTTTTGCCAAAAAAATCTTGTTTTTTTTAATGGCAAAAACAAACAAATATGCAACGCACTCCCAACAATTTTCAAAGTGGAATATTTAATGTGAAGTAATTGGAGCCTAAAATAGGTCAATAATTCATAACAATGTTGATTTTGATTTACTAATATTTTTTGAGCAATGACCGTCTCTGAAACGTACCAGTCATTGCTTGTTTTACGAGCAGAGTAGCATGTTCGGCAGCGCACAATCACAGAGTACTTACAAGCAGACACAGTGTGTAGGCAGAAAAGGGAGAACGGACGCATTTTGGC
The DNA here is from genome assembly GCF_033978685.3 of Nerophis lumbriciformis. Lineage (NCBI taxonomy): Eukaryota > Metazoa > Chordata > Actinopteri > Syngnathiformes > Syngnathidae > Nerophis > Nerophis lumbriciformis. The sequence continues at coordinate 35,368,281 of NC_084559.2, read as the reverse complement.
TTAAAAACTAACAATAAAGGTGAAGTTATAACACTGAAACGCCCTCAGGAAGAAGTGCTTTAAGACATGCCTCGCTAGCTAGCGGCTAACGTCCATCCGCCGTCGGCAGTGTTTTAGTGACTTCTAAATCACTAATCCTGGTCTCCAGGGCGACAAATAAAGTACGTTTATTACAAGTATCATCCCTGCAAGACGAGGAATAGCTAAACATGTTTCACTACACACCGTAGCTCACTGGCATCAACATGTAAACAAACGCCATAGGTGGATCTACGCCTGACATCCACTGTAATGATATCAAGTACAGGCACGTATCTAGTCGATGCTACTATGATTACGTCGATATTTTTTGGCATCACAACATCTTCTTTCGTTTTTAAAAAATGTATATTATGTTTATAAACTCAGGAAATATGTCCCTGGACACATGAGGACTTTGAATATGACCAATGTATGATCCTGTAACTACTTGGTGTTGGATTAATACCCAAATGTGTGGCATCATCCAAAACTAATGTAAAGTATCAAACAAGAGAAGAATAAGTGATTATTACATTTTAACAGAAGTGTAGATAGAACATGTTAAAAGAGAAAGTAAGCAGATACTAACAGTAAATGAACAAGTAAATTAATAATTAATTTTCTACCACTTGTCCTTAATAATGTTGACTAAATAATAGAATGGAAAATGACACAATATGTTACTGCATACGTCAGCAGACTAATTAGGAGCCTTTGTTTGTTTACTTACTACTAAAAGACAAGTTGTCTAGTATGTTCACTATTTTATTTAAGGACTTAACTGCAATAAGAAACATATGTTTAATGTACCCTCAGATTTTTTGTTAAAATAAAGCCAATAATGCAATTTTTTGTGGTCCCCTTTATTTAGAAAAGTACCGAAAAGTATCGAAATCATTTTAGTACCGGTACCAAAATATTGGTATAGTTACAACACTAAACAAGAGTTAACAGCTACTGTCAACAACTTGTGATCTGATTGGCTATCAAAACTGTCTATCAACTGTATGTTTTCTCAAATGCATTCGCTAACGGTCCTGATGACGTATCCAATCACAGGGCGTGTAAATGTCACGTTCAACGTTAGGCCATCAGGAAGACCTTACAGACAACAACTCGTGATCTGATTGGCTATCGCAACTGTCTATCAACTGTATGTGCCCGTTCACTTACAGTGCACGGACGCCTGTATTGTTGATTCTGAAGGCCTCAGGCAGATTTGGTACAGCATGGCAACATAAGCTTGCTGAATTCTGATTGGATACAAACTAAAACTAAAAACAACAACACTGGAAGGAGCATAATATGACATGAAGAGGATATGAATACATTTAGATATTTAGGGAAAGTAAATAAAAAAATAATTGTATCTTTAATTTTTACCAGGATTTCTGGTTATGTTAGGCCAGCAGAGAAGGCCTTGCTGGCCCTGACCACTGAATTGCATACAGTACATGGACATTATCTTGTCCTACACCCAGGGACGCTCGGCCTACACACAGCAGGCTCGATTCTTATGACATATGACTCACAGGATGATTCATATGACATTTCAACGCATATTCCTAGCCACTTCCTGCTCTGTCACTGATAGGAATTAGGGCTGTACGGTATACCGGTATTAATAAAGTATCGCGGTACTAATCATAGGTACTATACCACCTTTGAAAAATACCGGTACCGTTCTTTCATCTGAGTGCCGCTTTGCGGCGGTGACTACAGAGCCGAGGTGCATGATGTTGAGTGTGTCAAAACGCACACACAAAGTGCATACAAGCAATAGCATTTTAGAGAGGAAAAATGGCAGAAACTACAATTCTACTGGTTAATAAAGAGGGCGGTGAAGTATTTGGTCTTCAAAACTAACAATAATGGTGACGCTTTTAAACTGTTTTACAACTTTCCTGCTTGTCGGCTCCCAGACCGTGGTCGAGGAGCACAGAGGAGACCTTTCACTTTACAATGGGTCCGTAAATCTCCGCTCTTTGGTCGGAATGACGAGGTCGTCGATTAGTTACAACGTGGTCACTTTATTTATCATTTCCACGGGGCACACCCGGACATCCACCATGCTATTGACACTCCTGCATGCTAGCGCTACCTCTCCTAACTTGCCCACTCACTTAGTCACTCACCCCACATACTGCCATTCTTAAAGGGGCACAAACACATACGCTACTCTCACAACAGCTGCTTTGAAACACGCCTCACTAAATGTGGCGATTAGTATTAACACCTTTGCTTCAGACTTAGGCAAACATTTAAATAATAAGCATTCAGATCTGCACAAGGAGTTTGAAGAGTGGCAGGTAAAAATGTAGTTGTTACACCTGTCCTGCTGTTCGGTCCGGTGCAGACTGTAGTCGAGGAGCACAGGGTAGACGTTCCCTTCAGGGTCGATGCCATTTCAATGCCTTTTAATTTATATTTTAACCTTATAAAATTGTTCTTTAACTCTAAATGTTTAATGTAGTGTAAGATATTCTGTTAAATAAAGCCAACATTGACACTTTTTGTAGTTCCCTTTATTTCAATCAATCAATCAATCAATGTTTATTTATATAGCCCTAAATCACAAGTGTCTCAAAGGGCTGCACAAGCCACAACGACATCCTCGGTACAGAGCCCCTTTTCCAATCATTTGGAAAAGTATCGAAAAGTATCAAACAGCATCGATATACATTTTGGTACCAGCATCGGTACTAAATTATTGGTATCAGGACAACCCTAATAGGAATATAATATATAAAACAATATATACCTTTATAGTCACATAGGCTCCTGTGTTGCAGAGCATTAATATTTGTCTTGCAAGGTTCAAGCACCAGGTTCAAATCATGGTTGGAGATGAGTTGGGAATCAGTACAAATTAATGTTTTCTTGATGTTAAAATTTTATTTTGCACTAAAAAAAATGATTGAATGATGATGATTGACAATTTATTTCCCATGATTAGTACAAAACATGCATCTCATTCAGTCCAAGTTCTTTTTTTAAATATATCTAGCTTTATTGCAGACTCCAAGGTCCAAGTAGACTTACAATCACATACAGTACATAAAACAAAACAAAATAAAATACAGTATTAAAGGCATTATCACATAATATTAAAACAGTGCTTGTGCATATTCAGTAAATTCAATAAATAAATAAAAGCAGCAAAAAAAAAAAAAAAATATATATATATATAAATATATATATATATGTAAATGGGTTGTACTTGTATAGCGCTTTTCTACCTTCAAGGTACTCAAAGCGCTTTGACACTACTTCCACATTTACCCATTCACACACACATTCACACACTGATGGAGGGAGCTGCCATGCAAGGCGCTAACCAGCACCCATCAGGAGCAAGGGTGAAGTGTCTTGCTCAGGACACAACGGACATGACGAGGTTGGTACTAGGTGGGGATTGAACCAGGGACCCTCGGGTCGTGGACGGCCATTCTTCCACTATATATATATATATATATACAGTATATATATATAAATTTTAAAATTGCGTCTACACATTCTATAAAAGGCACAGATACCAGTGTTTCCAGATATAAGATTGATATCATTTTATTGTAGTTTTTAAACAAATCATTTATTACTTTTTCATTCTTTACTTATTTTTCAATACATGACATCCACTGTTATTATTGTTTATAATTTTGTTAAACAGTTGCAAAAAAGTGATAAAAAAACATTAAATTAACGTTTAATTTAAGATGTATAAAAATTGTTATCCACAAAAATAAAAAAGTGTAAAACAATTTCGCAACGGGGAATAGGTCTCCATATAAAATTCGGGCCCCAATTCAGTAACACGCACTCACACTGCTTCTCCGGCCCCTGGGAAAACGTAAGCTAACTACTGATATAGCTACTGCCGACTCACCTCTAAGTTTGTAAAAGTTAATGTGAGATTAAAAATCATGCCTTTCACCTGGAAGTAGAAGGTTGTGGCCATAAGACGAGAAGTTTGAAATTCAACTTAGACCCCAAGACATCGCTCGGAAGACAAGGCAAGATGTTCGTCTCATACCAGCGGTTTTTTTTGCATGAGGAGTAAAGATTATGCTGAAATTATCGTCTATACGGGGAGCACAAGTGCTGAAAGATACAACCATCCCATCAGTCAGCATTGTATGTGACTATTTTGTTATGTTCGTATTTCCTGTTTAAGTACTTAGCATTAGTGCTACATGTTGGGTTAGTGCAGGTTTTCTCAAATAGTGAGGCGGGATGTAATGCCAGGGTACATGCTTTATCAGTATCATGCAGTATCATGCATCAAACCCCGCTTTGAAAAACTCTAGAACGTGCTCATTGTAGTCATTAATCCTGACTTCCTCATTTGCATTCATTAAAAGAGAAATTGTTGATAAATTGTTTTATCCATTTTTTTGTTTTTGTAGGTTAAAATGTTTCATATATGGTGCTCCTGAGTTAATGTTGCTAATCAATTAGAATTTATAATTATTTATTTAGTTTATTACATTTTATTTTTCAGTATCAGATGGCTCAAGTCAGTCAAAACATTTTTATATTTCAGGCAAAATTTATTCTCTTTAAATATTTTCTGTTACAAACTAGTGATAAAGTTATTCTTTGTTTTAGTATTATCTATATTACTTTAATTTTTTTTTTTTTTTTAATTTCATGTTAATAAGTATACAGTAGGACTGTGAATCTTTGGGCAGCACATGATTTGATTCGATTAGATTCTTGGGGCTAACGATTCGATTCAAGATCGATTCTCAATTCAAAACGATTCTAGAGTCAAAATCAATACTTTTTGATGACAAATTCAAAATATATATAAAATAAATTATTAAATAACATATATTATTGAATACATTTTCATTACAATTAAAAATCCAGATTCATTCAAAAATAAAGCAATTTTCCACTGAGGGCTGCATACTGAAAAATAAACGGGCCTTTTTATTTTCAAAGCATATACCGTATTTTTTGGAGTATAAGTCGCACCTGCCGAAAATGCATAATAAAAAAGGAAAAAAACATAAATAAGTCGCACTGGAGCCCGACCAAACTATGAAAAAAACTGCGACTTCGTAAAATACGGTACATATATTTTTTAAAACAGCTTGTATGTCAGCAAAAATAACTTCAATGAGACGAGATTACTCGTACTGTGCTGTCGTTGGGTTAAGATGAGCATATCTGGCGCTCCTTTTCTCCAAATCCTGTCGCAAACTTCCCCTGAGCTCACTTTAAACAAACACGGCGACGAACGTTTGGGACTTCTTCAGTGTTTCAGAGACATTTTGCATGCACGGAATGTTCCGTAAAACATTCTGCCAAGAGGCAAAAAAACATCACGCTTCAACACATCAAACCTTATCAGCCACCTGAACCGGCTGCATATCTATGACTGTGTTTTGAAAGCCTGTGTAGCATATGCTGAAGAAGCTGCCCCAAAGAAAGGTGCATGTGAAAATATTACATTTAAATGTGAAATCTAAAGTATAATAGATTTAAGTTAATCAGTTATTGGTATCGTTCTTGAGAAGCAGAAAGTAATCGGTGTCGGTAGTGGCTTGAAAAAAAACAAAAAAAACATTCAGTATCACTAGTTTTTATTGTAAACATTTCTACTTTTCCCCGTTACTTTACACCTATTTGCTCTTTCATTCCACTTTGTGTTTTTTCTAATAGTATTTGCACTAGAGCAGGGGTGCCCAAAGTGGGGCCTGTAGGGGGCCTTATTTTGCGTGAATAGACGTGTAAAATAACAAATAAATAATGAATACGTAAATAAAACTTTATATCGACAGATAGATCATTTTCATGACTGAGACCCTTCCAGCTCCCTGGGACCAAACTTAAGGGAGCCTTAAATATGTATATATAAGTATATATAAATAGGGTCTCAGTCATGAAAATGATCTATCTGTTGATATAAAGTTTTATTTATTTATTTACTTTTGATGTTTTATGCCCTTTTTGCCAAAAAATCTTGTTTTTTTTTATGGCAAAAACAAACAAATATGCAACGCACTCCCAACAATTTTCAAAGTGGAATATTTAATGTGAAGTAATTGGAGCCTAAAATAGGTCAATAATTCATAACAATGTTGATTTTGATTTACTAATATTTTTTGAGCAATGACCGTCTCTGAAACGTACCAGTCATTGCTTGTTTTACGAGCAGAGTAGCATGTTCGGCAGCGCACAATCACAGAGTACTTACAAGCAGACACAGTGTGTAGGCAGAAAAGGGAGAACGGACGCATTTTGGCTTAAAAACTAACAATAAAGGTGAAGTTATAACACTGAAACGCCCTCAGGAAGAAGTGCTTTAAGACATGGCTCGCTAGCTAGCGGCTAACGTCCATCCGTCGTCGGCAGTGTTTTAGTGACTTCTAAATCACTAATCCTGGTCTCCAGGGCGACAAATAAAGTACGTTTCTTACAAGTATCATCCCTGCAAGACGAGGAATAGCTAAACATGTTTCACTACACACCGTAGCTCACTGGCATCAACATGTAAACAAACGCCATAGGTGGATCTACGCCTGACATCCACTGTAATGATATCAAGTACAGGCACGTATCTAGTCGATGCTACTATGATTACGTCGATATTTTTTGGCATCACAACATCTTCTTTCGTTTTTAAAAAATGTATATTATGTTTATAAACTCAGGAAATATGTCCCTGGACACATGAGGACTTTGAATATGACCAATGTATGATCCTGTAACTACTTGGTGTCGGATTAATACCCAAATGTGTGGTATCATCCAAAACTAATGTAAAGTATCAAACAAGAGAAGAATAAGTGATTATTAAATTTTAACAGAAGCGTAGATAGAACATGTTAAAAGAGAAAGTAAGCAGATATTAACAGTAAATGAACAAGTAAATTAATAATTAATTTTCTACCACTTGTCCTTAATAATGTTGACTAAATAATAGAATGGAAAATGACACAATATGTTACTGCATACGTCAGCAGACTAATTAGGAGCCTTTGTTTGTTTACTTACTACTAAAAGACAAGTTGTCTAGTATGTTCACTATTTTATTTAAGGACTTAACTGCAATAAGAAACATATGTTTAATGTACCCTCAGATTTTTTGTTAAAATAAAGCCAATAATGCAATTTTTTGTGGTCCCCTTTATTTAGAAAAGTACCGAAAAGTATCGAAATCATTTTAGTACCGGTACCAAAATATTGGTATAGTTACAACACTAAACAAGAGTTAACAGCTACTGTCAACAACTTGTGATCTGATTGGCTATCAATACTGTCTATCAACTGTATGTTTTCTCAAATGCATTCGCTAACGGTCCTGATGACGTATCCAATCACAGGGCGTGTAAATGTCACGTTCAACGTTAGGCCATCAGGAAGACCTTACAGACAACAACTCGTGATCTGATTGGCTATCGCAACTGTCTATCAACTGTATGTGCCCGTTCACTTACAGTGCACGGACGCCTGTATTGTTGATTCTGAAGGCCTCAGGCAGATTTGGTACAGCATGGCAACATAAGCTTGCTGAATTCTGATTGGATACAAACTAAAACTAAAAACAACAACACTGGAAGGAGCATAATATGACATGAAGAGGATATGAATACATTTAGATATTTAGGGAAAGTAAATAAAAAAATAATTGTATCTTTAATTTTGACCAGGATTTCTGGTTATGTTAGGCCAGCAGAGAAGGCCTTGCTGGCCCTGACCACTGAATTGCATACAGTACATGGATTTTTCCCCCTGTAAAATAGAAAGTTGAAAAGCGGTAGAAAATGGCTGGATGGATGGAAGTAACCTGACTCTCGCCAGATCCTTGTAGTTCGCTGAGCTCCACACAAGGATCTGGGATCGAGGGCAATGCAAACTCCTTCAAGATAGCAAAAAATAATGAACCAATCAGGATCCCCGGGCGGGATTTCATAGATGTGACGTAGCGCCGAAGCGACTGTTTGATTCAAACAACAATAAAAATGACTGCACACGCAGCGAGGAGTCGTGTCTGATGGCAAGTGGGACAAAATAGTTTTTGAGTCTATTAGTCCTGCACTTGGAATGAAGTAGTCTAGCACTGAACAGGCTCCTCTGGCTACTGATAACGCTATGCAGAGGGTGACTGGCTTCATCCATGATGCTCACTAGTGTTTCCACAGTCCTCTTCTCTGCCACCGTCACCGGTGAGTCCAGTTTTATTCCGATAGTAGTAGATAATAGTCCCGCTGTCGATGGTGTTGTAACCAAGATAAATGGTAAATGGGTTATACTGAGGTCGTGAGTTCCAACCCCGGCCGAGTCATACCAAAGACTAGGTATGTCCGATAATATCCGACTGCCGATATTATCAGCCGATAAATGCTTTAAAATGTAATATCGGAAATTATCGGTGTCGGTTTCAAAATTATCGGTATCGGTTTCAAAAAGTAAAATGTATGACTTTTTAAAACGCTGCTGTGTACATGGACGTAGGGAGACGTACAGAGCGCCAATAAACCTTAAAGGCACCTCCTTTGCGTGCCGGCCCAGTCACATAATATCTACGGCTTTTCACACACACAAGTGAATGCAAGCATACTTGATCAACAGCCAAACAGGTCACACTGAGGGTGGCGGTATAAACAACTTTAACACTGTTACAAATATGCGCCACACTGTGAACCCACACCAAACAAGAATGACAAACACATTTCGGGAGAACGTCCGCACCGTAACACAACATAAACACAACAGAACAAATACCCAGAACTCCTCGCAGCACTAACTCTTCCGGGACGCTACAATATACACCCCTGCTACCCCCCGCCCCCCACCTCAACCCTGCCCCCCCCAACCCCGCCCACCTCAACCTCCTCATGCTCTCTCAGGGCGAGCATGTCCCAAATTCCAAGCTGCTGTTGCATGTTACAAAAAGATAATGCACTTTGTGACTTCAATAATAAATATGGCAGTGCCATGTTGGCATTTTTTTCCATAACTTAAGTTGGTTTATTTTGGAAAACCTTGTTACATTGTTTAATGCAGTGGTCCCCAACCTTTTTGTAGCTGCGGACCGGTCAACGCTTGAAAAATTGTCCCACAAACCGGGGGGGTTATGGTATTTTATTTTTTTTTTGTCATGAAGAAATACAATCATGTGTGCTTACGGACTGTATCCCTGCAGACTGTATTGATCTATATTGATATATAATGTATATACTGTGTTTTTTATGTTCATTTAATTTAAAAAAAAAAAAAAAAAAAAAAAAAATGTATATATTTTTTTACATTTCTTGTGCGGCCCGGTACCAATCGGTCCATGGACCGGTACCGGGCCGTGGCCCGGTGGTTGTGGACCACTGGTTTAATGCATCCAGCGTGGCATCACAACAAAATTAGGCATAATAATGTGTTAATTCCACAAATGTATGAATCGGTATCGGTTGATATCGTAATCGGTAATTAAGAGTTGGACAATATCGGAATACCGGATATCGGCAAAAAAGCCATTATCGGACATCTATACCAAAGACTATAAAAAATGGGACCTGTTACCTCCCTGCTTGACACTCAGCATCTCAGGGTTGGAATTAGGGGTTAAATCACCAAAAATAATTCCCGGGCGCAGCCACCGCTGCTGCTCACTGCTCCCCTCACCTCCCAGGGGGGCCATCAAGGGTGATGGGTCAAATGCAGAGAATAATTTCGCAACACTTAGTGTGTGTGTGACAATGATGGGTACTTTAACTTTAACTTGTTTAGCGCTTTTCTACCTTTTGACTCTATTTCCACATTCACCCATTCACACACACATCCACACAATGATGGCGGGAGCTGCCATGCAAGGCCCTAACCACGACCCAAGGGTGAAGTGTCTTGCTCAAGGACACAACGGACGTGACGAGGTTGGTAGAAGGCGAGGATCGAACCAGGAACCCTCAGGTTGCTGGCACGGCCAGTCAACGCCGGTCCAAAGACTGCGCGCAGTGCGAGTGGTTGCCAGATGGGGGCGATGTCGCTCCTCCTCTTCCTCTGCGCCGGTGAGATCATTGCGAGACAACAAGCTCAGGCTTCTGACATTCACGCATCGGCAATGCAGAGCAGAGCAGCAGCGAGAGAGTGCAGAGCGGGCAAAGGCACCGTCAAATCTCCCCGGTCTCCCGTGTTCTCTCCTCGGTCCTGAACGTGGCGCTTCCTGGCAGACGGATGCGTGCTTGTTCCGGCTAGCAGCCTTTTTTTTTTAACGCCGCTTCTTGGATTTCGCGAGGGATTTTTTTACACGGCGACGCTCGGTCACTCACTGGCCGGGATCCCGCGAGACGGCCCGGGGTCAGACAGGCGCTGTGTCGGGCCAGCCCAGCCGCAGAGCCCGCTTGGAGTTGGGACGCAAGCGTCTCTGATTGGATTCTTGTTTTCTGTCATCGCATCGGCTGCAAGTCCCACTTCGCACATTTTCTCTCTCTCTCTTTCTCTCTCTTTCCCTTTCCAATGCAACCTTGACGCCATTTTCCTGGGGGTTTTGTGTGAAAAAGCATATAAGTGTATCCCCGGAGCGCGTGACAGCTCCCCGGGAGGCTGTCATCCCTTCCGTCGCCTGTGTGAAACGTCTCTAAATGGATTGTAAATGATCTTGATGAATAATTTACACGTCAGAGCCCAGTGTGTGACAACATTAGACATGGGTAAGTGGCCTTCTTCTACCTCTAAATACAGTCAATGTTTAATCTGAATTATGTCTGCTTTTTATTGATAATGCCACCTTAAGACCTTGCTATGTACCCACCAAGTACCTGCACTTTCAGCTTTAAGGGACCTCTAAACTTGAATGCACCCCAAGTAAGGGAAAAAAAACCCGGATTCAACCTCACATTTCCGTTGAAATTAAGAAAAAAGTCTTTGCCGTTCCCTCCCCATATACACATTCCATGAGGAATTCAGTCAATCGATTGATTCTGATCATTGTATTCGCTTTTTCTTTGGATTTTGGTAACTTTTTGCAACACATATCCCAAAAAGTGAGAGGAATAGCACTGTTTACATACAAAGCCAGGAGACTGCAACTTGAGGCATATGTCATGTTGGGGTAGTGTCTTGGTCTGGACCCCAGGTTGCAGAGATGGCAGGCGAAGGAAATGTAGTCATTAACAAAAATAAAGAAATGGTGCACAGGAAGCGTAGGGAAAGCGATGCACGTTTTTCGTACAAAGCAAAGAAAAAAAAAGCGCAGATTATCCAAAAAGCATTCTCATTGGCAACCGGGAACATGCGTGTCCTAATTGCCAATCAGGGACAGGTGAGAGACCCGACGTTCCGAAGTAGTGGCAAAAAGGAAACAAACGTACTGGAAACAAAATTAGGAGCACTGGACAGGAAATAAAACAAAATAAAATACCAGAAACTAATATTTACAGGGTAAAACGTGTCTAAATGGATTGTAAATGATCTTGATGAATAATTTACACGTCAGAGCCCAGTGTGTGACAACATTAGACATGGGTAAGTGGCCTTCTTCTACCTCTAAATACAGTCAATGTTTAATCTGAATTATGTCTGCTTTTTATTGATAATGCCACCTTAAGACCTTGCTATGTACCCACCAAGTACCTGCACTTTCAGCTTTAAGGGACCTCTAAACTTGAATGCACCCCAAGTAAGGGAAAAAAAACCCGGATTCAACCTCACATTTCCGTTGAAATTAAGAAAAAAGTCAGTACAAACTTTGCCGTTCCCTCCCCATATACACATTCCATGAGGAATTCAGTCAATCGATTGATTCTGATCATTGTATTCGCTTTTTCTTTGGATTTTGGTAACTTTTTGCAACACATATCCCAAAAAGTGAGAGGAATAACACTGTTTACATACAAAGCCAGGAGACTGCAACTTGAGGCATATGTCATGTTGGGGTAGTGTCTTGGTCTGGACCCCAGGTTGCAGAGATGGCAGGCGAAGGAAATGTAGTCATTAACAAAAATAAAGAAATGGTGCACAGGAAGCGTAGGGAAAGCGATGCACGTTTTTCGTACAAAGCAAAGAAAAAAAAAGCGCAGATTATCCAAAAAGCATTCTCATTGGCAACCGGGAACATGCGTGCCCTAATTGCCAATCAGGGACAGGTGAGAGACCCGACGTTCCGAAGTAGTGGCAAAAAGGAAACAAACGTACTGGAAACAAAATTAGGAGCACTGGACAGGAAATAAAACAAAATAAAATACCAGAAACTAATATTTACAGGGTAAAACGTGTCTAAATGGATTGTAAATGATCTTGATGAATAATTTACACGTCAGAGCCCAGTGTGTGACAACATTAGACATGAGTAAGTGGCCTTCTCCTACCTCTAAATACAGTCAATGTTTAATCTGAATTATGTCTGCTTTTTATTGATAATGCCACCTTAAGACCTTGCTATGTACCCACCAAGTACCTGCACTTTCAGCTTTAAGGGACCTTACAACCTCACATTTAACTTGAAATGAAGAAAAAAGTCAGTACTAACTTTGCTGTTCCCTCCCCATATACACATTCCATGAGGAATTCATCCATTGATTGATTCTGGTCATTGGATTCACTTTTTCTTTGGCTTTTTGCAACTTTTTTTGCAACACATATCCGGAAAAAGTGAGAAGAATAACACTGTTTACATACAAAGCCAGGAGACTGCAGCTTGAGGCATATGTCATGTTGAGGTAGTGTCTTGGTCTGGACCCCAGGTTGCTGAGATGGCAGGCGAAGGAAATGTAGTCATTGACAAAAATAAAGAAATAGTGCACAGGAAGCGTAGGGAAAGCGATGCACGTTTTTCATACAAAGCAAAGAAAAAAGCACATCCATCCATTTTCTATCGCTTGCCCCTTTCGGGGTCGCATTCGGGCGGTAGGCGGGGTACACCCTGGACAAGTCGCCACCTCATCAGATTATCCAAAAAGCATTCTCAAATGTAGTTTTTAACAAAAATAAAGAAATAGTGCACAGGAAGCATAGGGAAAGCGATGCACGTTTTACGTACAAAGCAAAGAAAAAAAAAGCACAGATTATCCAAAAAGCATTCTCATTGGCAACCAGAAACAAGTGTGTCCTGATTGCCAATCAGGGACAGGTGAGAGACCCGATGATCGGGACGTAGTGACAAAAAGAAAACAAACATACTGCAAACAAAATTAGGAGCACTGGACAGGAAATAAAACAAAACAAAATACCAGAAACTAATAATATTTGTCATGAGAGATCATGACAATGTCGCTTATTATCAAAGTCAAAGCATTGGCTAACACGTGGAGAATAACATAGTTTACATACAAAGCAAAAAAGACTGCTATTTGAGACATATGTGATGTTAAGCTAGTGTGTTGGTTGGGACACCAAGATGCAGAGACGCCAGGCGAAGGGCAGGTAAAATGTATATATAGATAAAAAGAAGTGCACAGGAAGCATAGGGAAAGCTATGCGTGTTTAGGTACAAAGCAAAGAAAAAAGCACAGATGATCCAAAAAGCATCCTGATTGGCAACCAGTAACACGTGTGTCCTGATTGCCAATCAGGGACAGGTGAGGGAGTCAGCACTCAGAAGTAGAGGCAAAAAGAAGGCAAACAGAAAATGGAAACAAATATTAGAATGCCAAACAGGAATTTAAAAAAGAAAAGAAAAGAAAAATACAAGAAACTAATAACAATTGTCATTATAGATCATGACAATGTCACTTGTTATCAAAGTCAAAGCACTGACTAATACATATCCCGAAAGTGGGGAAAATAACACAGTTCACATGCAAAGCAAGGATACTGCATATGTCATGTTAAGGTTGTGTGTTGGTCTGGACCTCAAGATGCAGAGACGGTAGGCGAAGGGCAGGTAAAATGTATTTATTAACAAAAATCAAAAACTAGTGCACAGGAAGTACAAGAAAAGCCATACACATTTAGGTGCAAAGCAAAGCAAAAAGCACAGCTGATCCAAAAAGCACTTTAATTTGCAACCAGGAACATGTGAGAAGTAGTGGCGAAAAGGAAGCAAACAGGAAATTTCATTAAAAATAAAAGCGCTGGACAGGAAACAAAACAGAAACTAAGGAAACTAATATTAAAGTCCAAACTGTCATGTGAGTACAATCCAATACTTTGACAACAGATTATATAACTGAACAGGTTTTATAGCAAGTAACTAAAGTAAACACAATAGCACATAATGATGATTGGAGGACCATTAAGGTTAATGGTGAGTACTGTAGTCTACAGTAGAACACACTCCAGGCTACTATTTTGGATGAAACAATGTTAAAGATGACTCTAAGTGTGTTATTTCATGTTTAGAAGGCTCTAATAATATTAAAAATGTTTAAAAGGTCGCAAACAGTTTTTTATGCTCTAACTAACAAAATATTAAATTTATTAATAATAATAATCCTACTTTGCGGAAAGTTGTTTATCACAATCAGGCCTGGAACCCATTTGTCGTGATAAACAAGGGACCTCTGTATTAACTTCTTTTTCTTAAACATTATTAAAAACGTTCATAGCCCACACCCGCATCCTAAAAGACTTGTGTTCAACCACAGAGGTTTCACCGTATTGAAAGTCATACACTTGACAATGTGACGTTCTCCCACTTGATCTATTATTACACAGTAATACCTTGGTAATTAGGGGAATTGGATCAGGTGTTGCTTAGACTTTGATGGTAGACTCGCTGAGACCCTGCTGTTCACCTACTGCCTCCAACGCTCTGTTACTGGAGTGGATGTAGGGCAGTGGAGTCTTATTTCCTGCCCTCAAGGTACAATCTACATTAATGTAGCACTAATTATTGAGCTCTTGGGTAAGAAAACGATACAGGTGCTCTTAAAGGACCTGTAGCGTCCTGATGAGTGAAATTTCACACAGAAGGTCTCTCTATGTATTTGTTTGCTCTTTTCATTTTCCAGTCATTTCCCATAATATCAATTAGGTTTTGAGTAATGGGTAGATAACTAACTGTACATGAAACCCCCCTTCCCCTCGCCAGACTGGATATGCCGCCCCTCTTGGTGTGATGTTTTCTACAGAACTAGATCCCATTTCCCCGCATAGACAGTGTGGCTAAAGGAATGTAAAACTATTACTTTGATCACTTAATTGCATGTTGTTGTTGCCTGGGCCATGATTACAGTATTTTTCAGATGATAAGACGCACTGTCGATGAACGTGTTTATTCAGGTCTATTTTCATACAAAAGGTGCATCGGATTATAGGGCGCATCAAAGGGGTCATCTTATGATTTTGTTTTCTAAATTTAAAACACTTCCTTGTGGTCTACATAACATGTAATGGTGGTTCTTTGGTCAAAATGTTGCATAGTTTATGTTTTACAGACAATCTTCAAGCGGCTTTCTGAGGATGCGCTTTTTTGTGGGTGGTCTTATTTACGTGGCCCCACTTTGAGAGTGTCTTCATCTTTTGTTGTATATTTTAGCGCTTCCATAGCGAGTCTACTGACAGATTAGATTCGAACTATACGTTACTATGTATTAGAAATGGCATCAGCGGAGGATGAATGCCCCACAACAAGAGGATAGAGAAAAAGAAGGAGCTTATGGACTACGTACGTACGCATGTACATTTTCGAGCATTGCGCTGATCTAAAATACACATCAGCAGGTACAAATAGGCAAGAAAAATTGGTTTTGCATAATATTGCGAAACAAAAGGCCAGATAATATGTCCCTTAAGAGTTGCCATTTTAGGGTCCTTATACACACACCACATTAATACCTGTATGTTGAAGCACAGTACGCCTGACTATGGTAACCGTAATGCTCCAACAAGCCATCAAGCGGTGCAGCTTTGTAGCTTACCAAAGTTGTACTGAAACATTTTGACGGATTTTTGAGCGCCGTGTGTAACGTTCTATATTCTAAATGTAACATCAAAGTTTTGGTCTTGCTTGCTTACCGATACTCGCTATTTAACAGGCCTCAATCTGCAGTCCACACATATCCCTTATGTGTGACCGCCATCTACTAATCACACTTTTCATTACACCATGCACCAAATAAAATTGGTTCGAGGTCAGTAAGCACAACCAGAGTAGTACTTACATTAGGCGCACCGGGTTATAAGGCGCATTGTCGATTCTATAGTCATTATAGCCTGTGTTTCTTAGCATAACCTCAAGCATCTTGAGGAATACATCAGTAGAACCGAACACAAAATAGAATACAAGTGCCTTACCTTCTTTTTATCATGTTTTCGGAAAAAAACAATCTCTGTTTTCCCACATATTCTAACTCAGTCTTTCCGCCCTCAAGGGTCCTCCTGATTTTTGGGATTGCATTAGGCTTGAGTGTTTAAAGTACCAGCTGAGCGGAAAAACAAGTCACCTCTATATTGAAGCTATTATCATGTATATCTGATTTATAACACCAAAAGACTTCCAAAGTTTGCGCATAAATAGATATGATCAAAATAGTAAAAATCTCACGGAGATTCCGGAGCCATTTTAAGAGATAACGTGAATGCCAGTCACGTGACATAGCATTAGGAACCACAGATCCCTTCCCCAGCAACAACAATGCTAATCAAGCAGACTTTGTGAGAGCCAACAATGATTACTTTTGGAAGAGTTATGATCCAGAGCCTTATATTTCTGAGCCCAAACTCAAAGAGGATGAGCTATAAGTCTTAGATTCAAGATTCAAAATTCAAGATTGTTTATTGTCATATGCACAGTTAAACAGACAGTTTGCCGTTCAATGAAAATCTTACTTTGCTAGTCCACCCTTCAACAAGTCACACGGTACTTAGCTAAAATAAAAATAAAAATAATGTTATATGCAAGGCACAGTAAGTAACATTACATTATTGCACATTCTGATTGACAGTCAACAGTGTAAATATGAAGGTGACCTTGGGTCACAGCAGCAGTTAAAAGTGTTAGAAGCAGTTAAAAGCTGAATGCTAATTTATTGAAACGCTATAGCATCAAACATACAAACTAACCATAACAAACCATAATAAAACAAACACTTACTGTACAATTTCTACTCTCGCTGGGATGTCGACCGACAGAACGCTCTCATAATCCCGTTTAGATGAATATTCAATCGCAATTCTCACGAAAGGTTAAAAAAAGTGCAGCAAATAGCGTCTTTTTCACCATCTCGGGGGATGTCAAAGTCGACCAGCCTCTCGGTCCATGGCCACATGTGTTTACTACCAGCTGAGAGATGTGTGAATTATAATCTAGAATTACATTTGAGCAAGTTTTAGACGAAGCAAAAAAAGTGTGTCAACAACAACAGCGCAAGCTAGCATTAGCGCACTGACATCAATGCACCACTAATATAGGCCGTCTGCGTTTGCGCTTATAATAACAATATCGCTTATATTTGGTTACTTTTCAGGTCACGACATGTAAATGGAATATTGTGGGCGGTTTATGGATGTTTTTTAAAGAGGGTATAATGGGCACAACAGAGTACCCTTGATCAGTGGCCTTGTGGTTAGAGTGTCCGCCCTGAGATCAGTAGGTTGTGAGTTCAAACCACGGCTGACTCATACCATACTATATATACCTCCCTGCTTGGCACTCAGCGCCGCTGCTGCTCACTGCTCCCCTCACCTCCCAGGGGGTGAACAAGGGGACGGGTCAAATGCAGAGGACAAATTTCACCACACCTAGTGTGTGTGACAGTCATTGGTACTTTTTAATAAACATCACATTTCTTTTAAATTTTTGTGTATTTCCAGTATGACTGATCTGATAATATGGTCAGACATTGCCGAAGATATTCGGAGTGGAATATTCAAAATGGCCAAATGAATTTGTGGCATTTTGTGATGTTTAGACGGTATTTTCACATATATTGCGGATTGTAAATACATGGTTTAATGGATACAATGAAACAGATTTAAGTATATAAAGTCAACTGGTTTTTCCACTTTACTGGTACTTTAAATTGTTTTCCATCCAAATTCTGACCAAAACCCTTCTTCTTAGTCAGAATCATTAAAATGAGCACTGCAAAAATACACTCCCGAGGTGCATACTTTCCTCATATTCCCATCATTTGGAAATGTACGCAGGCAAACTAATTCTTCAGTTGTATTGCTACAACCTGCAATAATGCATCTGGCAGCCATATTTGATCATTCCTTCAAATTATGCGCAAAATTATCGTGATTCAGGATGAAGATGTTACCAAAACACATGCTACGCAATTTGCCTCCAGTGTGCCGTAGGTGACGTCAGCAGGCCCGCCCACATTTTGGAGCTAAAAAGTGAGTGTTCTAAAATATTGTTTTGAAAACAAGCCTAAAATTATTAGCGTATTTTCTGGACCATAGGGCACACCGGATTACAGGGCGCATACAAAAGACACACCCGATTATAAGGCGCATTAAAGGAGTAATATTATGATTTTTTTCTAAATTTAAAACACTATCTTGTGGTCTACATAACATGTGATGGTGGTTTCTTTGGTCAAAATGTTGCATAGATTATGTTTTACAGATCATTTTCAAGTCACATTTGACAGCGTCTTCTCCCCGTCATCTTTGTTGTAGCGGTGTAGCGTGCAAGGATTGGAGTGGAAGAAGTGTCAAAAGTTGGAACTAACTGTTTTAATGACATTCAGACTTTACTGTGCAATAACAAAGCCGGTAATGTGTAGCGTGAAAAACCGTCCGACTGGAACTCTCTAATAACTAAAGTTCCGTTGGTGAATTATGTAATCCCACTACAGTTTTTAGCGCTTTGATAGCTAGTCTACTGACAGATATAAGTAAGAACTTTACCCTACTTTTATATTAGAAATGGCAACAACGGAGGATGAATGCCACATAACAAGAAGATAGAGAAAAAGAAGAAGCTTATGACTATGATGTCAGCATGGACTATAATGGCGGACTAGCGCAAATTTTCAGTACTTATGCAGATCCCAAATACAGATCAGCAGATACCAGGAAGTAAGAAAAGTTGGTTTTGCATAATATTGCAAAACAAAACGCCAAATAATGTCGACTAAATATGTGCCATTTTGCGGTCCTTATACACACACCATAATAATACTTGTATGTTTAATGTGCCAACAATCCATCAAGCGGTGCGACTTCATAGCTTACCAAATTCTTACTTAAAAAACATTTTGACAGATTTTTGAGCGCTGTGTGTAATGTTCTATATTCTCAATGGAACATTCAAAGTTAAAAAGTTAAAGTATGATAGTGACACACACAGTCGGTGTGGTGAAATTACTCTCTGCGTTTGACCTAGGGCTGGGCGATATGGCCTTTTATTAATATCTCAATATTTTTAGACCATGTCACAATACACAATATATATCTCGATATTTTGCCTTAGCCTGGAATTAACACTTGATGCATATAATAACACCAGTATGGTGATTCTATGTGTCTACATTAAAACATTCTTGTTCATACTGCATTAATATATGCTAATTTTAGAGAGGGAAAACCACAACTAAGTCAATTTACCAAAACTGTATTTATTAAACAGTTGTTTAGCAGTGGCACAAACATTCATGTCATTTACAAAACAGAAAGTTCAAGATTGTCGGAGACATTTTAAAACACGCTATTAGTGCACTTTTGTGAATGATGTCACTAAGATGACATATCAAAACAACACTAAATTAAAGTGCACTTTTGTGCATGATGTCACGCAAGATATTTCAAAAACTGTCAAATAAAAATTAGCTGCATAATAGGAAATCATTCTGTGTATGTCCTTCGCTATGTGGTAGGTTACTGTCGACGTAATCTCCTTCTGTTTTTGACAATTTTTTTCATACGGTGTTGATTTGAAAATGGAAGACATCAGGCTCAATTGGGTCAGTGCTGGTTGCTTCAGCATTTTGTGGGTGTGGCACCGAACAGAGATGTTGACATGCAGAGTTTCAAGCACTCTTCATTCTCTACCGCGTGACTTTTCAAATGATGCTACAAATTAGTAGTGCTGCTACTTTTGTAGCAACGCTTTTGCCGCATACTTTACATATTACGGTTGTCTGTTCAACATCTTCCCGCTTGCACCACCTGCCACAGCTAACCTTACCCATGCCGCTACCTCTCTGCTCGGCGAGGGCGTATGACGTTGTTTTATGTCTCTGTGAGAAGGAGAGACAAGAAAGAGGGAGAAAAGCCTGTAGTGTAATGCCCGCAGCTAAAAGCAACTTATACTCGAATACTCACAGAATAGTCATTTTCTACATCGCACAGAGACAAACGATATATCGAGTATATTCGATATATCGCCCAGCCTTAATTTGACCCATCCCCTTGTTCCACACCCTTGGAGGTGAGGGGAGCAGTGAGCAGCAGCGGTGACCGCGCTCGGGAATCATTTTGGTGATTTAACCCCCAATTCCAACCCTTGATGCTGACTGCCAAGCAGGGAGGTAATTGGTCCCATTTTTATAGTCTTTGGTATTTAAAGTTTTGGTGTTGTTTACTGGCGTATCTCTTTTGTGTGACTGTCACACTTATCATTACACCATGTACCAAATATAATAGCTTTGAGGTCGGTAAGCACAATCAGAATTATACTGTACATTATGCCAGTGTTTTTCAACCACTGTGCCGCGGCACACTAGTGTGCCGTGAGATATTGTCTGGTGTGCCGTGGGAAATTATGCAACTTCAGCTAATTGGTCCAAACATTTTTTTTTTGTTGCACATCAATAATTGTAATCTGCAAATAATGTGCCGTTGCTTAGTGTCTGTGCTGTGTAGAGCTCGGCAGGGTAACCACGTAATACTCCATGTCAGTAGGTGGCAGCAGGTAGTTAATTGCTTTGTAAAAGTCGGAATGTGTCGGGTGAGACGAGGATGATTTGTTGTGAGCCCAATATGCAGACCACAGCGGGAGGCAGTGTGCTTACACCAAAATGAATAAAAGGGAAAGGAAAAGGCAATGGGTATGCAAAATGAAAGTAAAACTGAATTGGCTACAAATCACCAAAAATGATTCCCGGGCGCGGCACCGGTGCTGCCCACTGCTCCCCTCACCTCCCAGGGGGTGAATAAGGGGATGGGTCAAATGCAGAGGACTGATTTCACCACACCTAGTGTGGGTGTGACAATCATTGGTACTTTAACTTTAACTTAAGTAAACAAAAACAGAATGCTGGACGACAGCAAAAACTTACGGCGTCCACAAAGTACATCCATACATGACATGACAATCAACAATGTCCACACAAAGAAGGATAGCAACAACGTAAATAGTCTTGCTTGCTAACACAAAGCAGGTGCACGGAAAAGCGCTCAAAGAAAAACATGAAAAACACCAACAAAACAGGAAGGGCCACCAAAATAACAGCGCAAGACAAGAACTAAAGCACTCCACACAGGAAAACACCAACAAACTCAAAATAAGGCACGACGACCTGCTGGAGTTTAATTTTTTAACATTTTCTGCTGGTGCTGTGCCTCTGGATTTTTTTAATGGAAAAAAATGTGCCTTGCCTCAAAAATGGTTGAAAAACACTGCATTAGGCGAACCGGGTTATAAGGCGCACTGTGGAGTTCTCAGAAAAATAAAGGATTTTAGTGTGCCTTATAGTCCGAAAAATACCTGTAGATATCATTTTCAGGTCCGCAGCTTCTGAAATAAGGGCCAATGTTGTTGTCATTAGAGGGACTTTTTAGGTTGTAAAAGTCAGAACAGCACTTTTGAGCGTGAAGATAGTCCCAAATGTACAATGATGAACTGTCTTACCTTTTATCCCCATCTATAGCATCAGTCATGGGGCACATGAAAGCACATGGCCGTGGCGCTCTCCTGGACTCTTTAAATTAAATTGCTATGGATTTTTGCGCAAATATGTGATTGCTACTCGTTTTATTAGAGGTGGAGATGCTCTGTTTGGTTTTCATTGGCCTCCTTCTGAGGCGTCGTTCATCACCGACCCAGAAGGGTTTCACGTGGCCTCGCCGTATTGCGTGACACGGTGCAGCTCCCAGTGATTTGCCGCGTTGTACTGTACGTCTGCAGGTGAGGCTCGGGAGGGAAAAGCAAGTAAGCAGCGGCTGTCAGCGGCCCCCGCCAACCTCAGCCCTGGAAGATAAATAGACACGCCTGAATTAGCTGGGGAACGTGTGGAAAATTGGTCGGGTCTGTAGGATATGTGAGGTGGAAGCGCTGCCAATGGACGTCTGGAAAAATAAGGATGACGGACGTATGAAGAGAGATGCTTGTAAAGAGGTGGAACTAAATGGGATCCTTGTGTCAACAGGTAAAACTATAGCAGCATGTTGCGGCTTTAAAGACCCAACCAGAATAAATCCCTTTTAGATAATGAGGCTCCCATGCAATATTAAAATGAAAGCATGAGGAATCAATAAGGTGCATCCCCATCTGAGCTGGGTGGAAATAGGATCACAAGGAAAAGGGGGAGGGAATATGAATGGTACCCAAGGACAAATCTAAGTGTTGGCAGGTTCTCTTAGCGGAATATCAGCGCCGGATCACCTTTTGGCATCGCTCGCATGGCGAGAGAGGGGCGGTAGAAGGGGTGAGGTAGCACTGAGAAGAGGCAAATGAACAGAGTGAGGAGGAGGAGGAGGAGGAGGAGGAGGAGGAGGAAGACAGTTGGGGAGAAGCAGAGGTGATTTTGCTGACAGCCATTTTGTGGCTTCTGCTGCTGTTCAAACGTTAACGTTCACCTGCTGCCACGGGGCGGAAGGCCGCGGATGGTGCTACACGGGATAGGGAGTGGGAGCCGCTAAGCATGCTGGGTGGAGTGGCCGGCATTTTGGAAATACCCCCGAATGTAAACAGTTACCGCTTCTCTCGGCATTAGTGGGGTCGCATTGTAAAACTGAAGTCGCAAACATACTTGAGTGGAACAAAAGAAGTGGGAATTACAGGGAAACACTGACGAACGGGGCACAAAATCGGAATGTAGAGACAATTCAATCAATCAATCAATCAATGTTTATTTATATAGCCCTAAATCACAAGTGTCTCAAAGGGCTGCACAAGCCACAACGACATCCTCGGTACAGAGCCCACATAAGGGCAAGGAAAAACTCACCCCAGTGGGACGTCGATGTGAATGACTATGAGAAACCTTGGAGAGGACCGCATATGTGGGTAACCCCCCGCCCCTCTAGGGGAGACCGAATGCAATGGATGTCGAGTGGGTCTGACATAATATTGTGAGAGTCCAGTCCATAGTGGATCCAACATAATAGTAAGAGTCCAGTCCATAGTGGGGCCAGCAGGACACCATCCCGAGCGGAGACGAGTCAGCAGCGCAGAGATGTCCCCAACCGATACACAGGCGAGCGGTCCACCCCGGGTCCCGACTCTGGACAGCCAGCACTTCATCCATGGCCACCGGACCTGTGCCCCCCCCACCCCCCCTCCACAAGGGAGAGGGGAGCAGAGGAGAAAAGAAAAGAAACGGCAGATCAACTGGTCTAAAAAGGTGGTCTATTTAAAGGCTACAGTATACAAATGAGTTTTAAGATGGGACTTAAATGCTTCTACTGAGGTAGCATCTCTAACTGTTACCGGGAGGGCATTCCATAGTACTGGAGCCCGAATAGAAAACTCTCTATAGCCCGCAGACTTTTTTTGGGAATCACTAATAAGCCGGAGTTCCTTGAACGCAGATTTCTTGCCGGGACATATGGTACAATACAATCGACAAGATAGGCTGGAGCTAGACCGTGTAGTATATTATACGTAAGTAGTAAAACCTTAAAGTCACATCTTAAGTGCACAGGAAGCCAGTGCAGGTGAGCCAGTATAGGCGTAATATGATTAACGTTGTAGACCAGGGGTGTCAAACTCATTTTAGATGGGGGGCCACATGGAGAAAAATCTACTCCCAAGTGGGCCGGACTGGTAAAATCACGGCACGATAACTTAAAAAGAAAGACAACTTCAGATTGTTTTCTTTGTTTAAAAATAGAACAAGCACATTCTGAAAATGTACAAATCATAATGTTGTTTTTTTTACACTTACATGTTGCGGTTAGTAGTATTTTACATTTATTTGTCGTTATTTATACTTTCCGAATAAATGATGTGATAATGTTCATCAGTCAACTCATTGGTGTTCATTTTCAATCTATCAAGATAAAAAAAATAATATCAAAGTCAAATTACAGGATGTTATTTATGTAGTTTGATCATTTTTCTCGACTGATGCACTATCATCATGTGGTTTATTTTTTTGTTACATACTGTATGTCGCATCATCTACAAAGATACAAATATTTACTAAAGTTAAAGTTAAAGTACCAATGATTGTCACACACACACTAGGTGTGGTGAAATTTGTCCTCTGCATTTGACCCATCCCCTTGATCACCCCCTGGGAGGTGAGGGAAGCAGTGGGCAGCAGTGGGCAGCAGCGGTGCCGCGCCCGGGAATCATTTTTGGTGATTTAACCACCAATTCTAACCCTTGATGCTGAATGCCAAGCAGGGAGGTAATGGGTCCCATTTTTTTAGTCTTTGGTATGACACGGCCGGGGTTTGAACTCACAACCTGCCGATCTCAGGGCGGACACTCTAACCACTAGGCCACTGAGTAGGTATTGCGACATCTAGTGGACACATTTAGAACAGCAGTTTTTTTCATTCAAAAATTTGGGCTCATTGTTATACTTAGCAAACTCATCATAAAACTTGTTCGCGGGCCTGTTCCGGCCCGCGGGCCGTACGTTTGACACCCCTAATGTAGACCCTTATTTGATTGGACAAAATACACGGAGCAAGGATTTGGATGAACTCCTTCGTAGCCCCAGTGAGATTTTTGCCTACTTGATTAGTGGCGTGAGTGCCTACACTTTTGATCATTTTAAAATGACAAGTGCCTTGAAGGTCATGGTCAATTTACAAACGGATGGGTGCAGGACCTGGGAATTTTCGGGGCAGAAAATGACAACTCTGTCGTATACTCACAGGTACGTGACAATACACTTCGGGGGCTAGCTGTTGCCTTGCACGTAGGGTTGTACGATATAGCGGTACTAGTAAAGTACCGCTATACTAATGAATCATATTCGGTACTATACCGCCTCTAACAAGTACCGGTTACCCCGCCCCTTTTTTTTAACGGGCATGACGGCACGTCGTCGTCTCGCCATGACATTGCTGGTTTTACGAGCAGAGAAGCATATTCGGCAGCGCACAATTACTGAGTACACACAGACAGACCAAGTGTGTAGACAGTAAAGGGAGAATGGACGCATTTTGGCTTTAAAAATAACAATAAAGGTGAAGCTATAACACTGAAACGCCCTCAGGAAGAGATACTTTAAAACATGGCTAGCTAGCTAGCGGCTAACGTCCATCTGCAGTCTGCAGTGTTTTAGCTACTTTTAAATCACTGATCTGTGTCTCCATGGCGACAAATAAATTACGTTTCCCAGAAGTATCATCACTGCAGGACGAGGAATAGCTAAACATGCTTCACTACACACCGTAGGAGGATACAATAGCTCACCGGCGTCACAATGTAAACAAACGCCATAGGTGGATCTACACCTGACATCCACTGTAATGATACCAAGTACAATAGCGTTTCTAATCGATACTACTATGATTACATCGATACTTTTTAGCATCACAAAATATTTTTTCGTTTAAAAAACATTTATATTATGTTTATAAACTCAGGAAATATGTCCCTGGACACATGAGGAATTATATTATGACCAAATTATGACCCTGTAACTACTTGGTATTGGATTGATACCAAAATGTGTGGTATTACCTAAAACAAATGTAAAGTATCAGGACAACAAAGGAATAAGTGATTATTACATTTTAACAGAAGTGTAGATAGAACATGTTGAAACAGAAAATAACCAGATGCAGTAAATGAACGAGTAGATTAATAATCAATTTTCTACTGCTTGTCCTTCATAATATTGACAATTTTATAGAATGGAAAATGACACAATATGTTACTGCATACGTCAACAGTCAAATTAGGAGCCTTTGTTTGCTTACTTAAAAGACAAGTTGTCTAGTATGTTCACTATTTTATTTAAGGACAATAAGAAACATGTTTAATGTACCGTAAGATTTTTTGATAAAATAAAGCTAATAATGCAATTTGTTTGTGGTCCCCTTTATTTAGAAAAGTATCGAAAAGTATCGAAATACATTCTGGTACCGGTACCAAAATATTGGTATCGGGACAACCCTCGTTGCACGTATTATTGGTTTTCATCATAACCTTTAAATAACTTACATGACAAGTTATTCAGATATCACCAAACTTTTTGCATAAAACAAAAGTTCAAAAGCTAAGTGTGATGTAGTAACATGGTCAGTAGCACAAGCTTCTGTAATGCAGATCTGCCTGTTTATATTACATTACATGTTCAACTTAAGAAGAAATATTATCAAAAGTTATAGTTGTCCGACAAACTGCCGCCACCGGAGCCATACGCTGTTCCTTCTCCCTTTCTCCAAGCGGGAAAGCGGTGAAAGGTAATCCCAGTTCTCTTCTCTCCTCTCTTATTCTGAGAGAAGCTGGAGCACCTGGTAACACAGCAAAACAATCCCATTTCTTTAGGCGAGGGCCACTAAACTATTTCCAGAAGTGAAGGGTATTTCCAACATGGTGGAAGGATCCCATAATGCACTGCTGCTTACGCGTACATGCCCAACCCCTATTGCACAGCTTTGAACATTTATAGCACAGTTTATTTGACAACATTCCCTTGCTCAACTGTGATGGACATGAACAATTATGGGATGGAATTATCGCTCTCCCGTTTGCATCTCGGTGTTGTGTTGATCAGAAAATGCTGCCCGAGGGAGTTGTACGTGGATGTAGGCTGCAATCATGAAAAAGAGACCGACTCCACAGTGCCTCTGCTGGCTGCAGAGGGACGGCGTGGCGCAGTGGAAGAATGGCCGTGCGCGACCCGAGGGTCCCTGGTTCAATCCCCACCTAGTACCAACCTCGTCATGTCCGTTGTGTCCTGAGCAAGACACTTCACCCTTGCTCCTGATGGGTGCTGGTTAGCGCCTTGCATGGCAGCTCCCTCCATCAGTGTGTGAATGTGTGTGTGAATGGGTAAATGTGGAGGTAGTGTCAAAGCGCTTTGAGTACCTTGAAGGTAGAAAAGCGCTATACAAGTACAACCCATTTATCATTTACAACCATGCATTACACTTAATTTTTTCCACAATTGCTCATAGGGATGTCCCTATCAACATTTTTGTTTCCCAATACAATTTTTTTGTTATGTTTCTGTGTTGATTTTCGTTGGTCTGGACCCCAGGATGCAAAGATGGCAGGCAAAGGGTAGGTAAAATGTATTAACTAAAAAAAAAGAAATAGTGCAGCAGGGAAGTGCACAGGAAGCATAGGGAACGCTAACCAAGCAAAGATGAGCCAGTCGAGTTCAAAGATGAAAAGCATAAAGATTGGCAATCAGGGACAGGTTAGGGAGCCAGTGCTCAGACAAAAGAAGAGGCGGAGGCAAACAGAAATTGGAAAACAAAAATATTAGCGCTGGACAGGAAATTGTACAGAAACTAAGGCAACTAATAATTAAGTCCAAACTGTCACATGAAAACATGACACCCAATCCAATACTTTGACAATAGATTATAGAACTAAAAATGTTTTATAACAAGTAAGTAAACACATTACCACATTTTTATAAAGTATGTTTTATCAAATGTAGAACTTCCTATTGTTGTATTGTATTTGTTCTATTGAATGCTACATGATTTTTTTAAATTAAGTGGCTAGTACACAATAACTAAACACAAGCAAAAACTACTATTAGCTCCCATTTAAATCATATGCGGTTTTCCCCTCAAAGCTTTTGTGTATCCAAAGATTTAGTCCCTAAGTTTTGTAAAAAAATAACAAAAACGACCCCGAAAAACTATTTTTTAATATTATGAACGAGGAAAAGTAATATATCGATCTTATCACCTTAGTATCATTCATATACTGATATCAACCACCACTACTTTACATTGAAGCTTTGTCATTGTGTGTAGCATGCTTAGCCATTCCTTTTCCTATAGTCATCCAGTGACAATGATACTTGGAAGAAACTTTCTGCCATGGAAAAATAGAAGCGGATTCACACTGTGGACAGATGCATCATGTTGTCAAATTTTATTTTATTTTTCACATTTGTTTATTGAATTTTTGACATATACAATCCGGGAATACAATTAAACACATGTCAAATCTTATTTGCCCCCAAACAAGTAACCCACAAAAATCATATATGAAATAAAATTTTAAATTAAAATAGAAAAAAAACACACAAAAAACATGCATCAGTCAAATAAGTACAGGCAAACATTGACATGAAGCCACAGACAACCGCACTCCCCAACACGGTGCAGCAATACACAAAAGCAGACAAAAGGCTCATCAATTATCTACCTTTCAATCACTTTTCAATTGGGGTTAAATTACTTTCCATATCAATCCCATACTTCCTGAAGATTCACACAACAAACGTTAAATGTCAGCCTAATTTTCTCCAATTTAAGGAA
The DNA here is from genome assembly GCF_033978685.3 of Nerophis lumbriciformis. NCBI lineage: Eukaryota > Metazoa > Chordata > Actinopteri > Syngnathiformes > Syngnathidae > Nerophis > Nerophis lumbriciformis. Next base: position 35,339,790 of record NC_084559.2, on the reverse strand, counting down.
ATAAAGAATATCTGTAATCCAGCGGGTGTGGCAGGGAGGCGCTGCAGCCTTCCACTTTAGCACAATGACTTCAGTTCCGTTTATTTATTTCATTATTAACAAATCACATCAACATAACATTAAAGTAAAATATGAATGTAAAGGAGCAGAAAGAAGTTAAAAACGTACAATATCTGTCCCTTATTTCACAATTGACTTTCAATGTTGGCGACTACAAAGCCATATTTTCATTTAACAACAATTGAACCAAAAATTAAGAAATAATTCTACTCAGTCATATCTTTTCATCATGATTTTTACATATTTTTGAAATACAAAATAGATTTACATTAGTTTGTTCCACTGTCAAGTTTGTTCCATAATCTAACATCTCTGATTGAAATACTTCTTTCCATTATCATTGTTCTAAATCCATCCATCCATCCATCTTCTTCCGCTTATCCGAGGTCGGGTCGCGGGGGCAGCAGCCTAAGCAGGGAAGCCCAGACTTCCCTCTCTGTTCTAAATCAAGATTTATTAAAGATCTCAGTTCCTTTCAGATTATAATGCCTTTCTCTTTTTACAAATCTCTTTTGAATGTTGTTTGGTACATTTTTTGCATGTACTTTGTACATAATTTTTAGGATATTATACTCAGCTATAGGTTTATTGGCAACAATAAATGGTACCTAGTGTGTGAATGTCAGTGTGAATGTTGTCTGTCTATCTGTTTTGGCCCTGTGATGAGGTGGCGACTTGTCCAGGGTGTACACCGCCTTCCGCCCGAATGCAGCTGAGATAGGCTCCAGCAACCCCCCGCGACCCCGAAAGGGACAAGCGGTAGAAAAAAGGATGGATTGATATACTCTGCCAGTTTATTAAATTTTTATAAATTTAACTGTTTGAATATTGGGTTTTTGGGTTCCCTGTATGCATTTCCAGTAATGATTCTTACTAGTCCTCTAGCCAAAAAAAATAGGAAATGCTACCAAGTTATTTTTCGATTTGCTAAGAAAAATGACAAAGGAGCCACCCCAAATAGTCCGCTTAAAGGATTCGGTTCAATCTTTTCGCCAATTACCAAAGACAAAGTATTACATATTTCAGTCCAATAGCTTGCTGTGAAATTCGAGCCGGTGTTTTGGCGAGACATGCACCCTCCTGGATTTCATGAAACTCCTCCATGTGTGTAACAAGCAATATGGAAATTGAATTGCGTCTCCCTGAACGTGAGTCTTTCTCATGAGTACATTCTTTGAACATGTAAACACTGGGACACAGCTGCGCTAAAGATCGGCTTGGCAAATATGGTCCCTTAATCTGATTCCATGATCAGGATTGGGACATCTCTAGTTACTTGATTATTATGTCCATCCCCATTCTGAAACGGAAATATTTTTCTCTGCATTTAATCACAGTATTAAGCACAGCAAATAAGCTGTGGGCAGCTTTCCAGCACCTCTATAGGGGGCGATTTGAGGATTCAAGTGCCTTGCTTAAGGGCACTTTAGCTGTAGGTGCTGATCATTTTGTTTCTTGGCCTAAATATCTTGTTTTTTATGGTACTTTATTGATTTTCTGTTGGTTTGTTAGTCAGCAGCATCACAAAAACTGAGAAACAAAAATACAGCACCGTTTATCACATCTATGAAGTGCACATACAATACAGCAATACAGCTTAGTACACTGCAAAAACTGAAATCAAAGTAAGATTAAATATATCAAATAAGGGTGATATTTGCTTATTTTCTTTCTGATAAGATAATTTTTCTCACTAAGCAGACTTTATGTTAACGTGTTTTACTTGTTTTAAGTGTTTTGGTCCTAAATTATCTCAGTAAGATATTACAGCTTGTTGCTGAGATTTTATGACCTATATTGAGTAAAACATGCTTGAAACTAGAATATCAACTGATGCAAAGCTGTGTCATTAATACTCAAAGTATAAAAATACTTTTTTAAAGTAGTAATTTCTTACTTCAAGCATGAAAATTTACCGTATTTTTCGGACTATAAGTCGCAGTTTTTTTCATAGTTTGGCCGGGCTTCAGTGCGATTTATATGTTTTTTTCCTTCATTATTATGCATTTTCGGCAGGTGCGACTTATACTCCGAAAAATACGGCACTTAATTTAAGAATATTTTTCAACATATTGAGCAAAAAGGTCTTTTTTTCTTTTTCTACCAAGAAAAGTGCACTTGTTATTCGTGAGAATATACTTACTTTAAGGTATTTTTGGGTTCATTGAGGTTAGCTAATTTTACTTTGTTTTGGAAAGTCTTGACAAGCCGAATTTTCTTGTTCTATTGGCAGATAATTTTGCTTAGTTCAAATAAAATTCTTCTAATTTTTGTATTTTTTTTTCTTGTTTTTGAACACTGACTTTTTGCAGTGTATAAAGTGAAAAAAGTAATACTGTTGCGCTTGTAACGCAAAAACAAGACAACTTGAAATATCTTTTGACACACAAAAACGTGTGCGTCGTTTATTCATCAAAGACAAGAATGAATGACTCCTAACATCAAGCGACTCAAAATAGCGGTCACAACAAACTCCCACCTTTGGGTAAATCTCCTGACGGTCACTTAAAGGGGCCGCTCCGAATTACTCGCTCTTAACTGCATATATGAATGCTAACCAAGAACAACATTGTTATGTGCACAATCGAACAATGGCAGTGAATAATGATGACAAAGTCAAGTACCGTATTTTTCGGACTATAAGTCGCAGTTTTTTTCAGAGTTTTGCCGGGGGTGCGACTTATACTCAGGAGCGACTTATATGTGAAATTATTAACGCATTACCGTAAAATATCAAATATTATTATTTAGCTCATTCACGTAAGAGACGAGACGTATAAGATTTCATGGGATTTAGCGATTAGGAGTGACAGATTGTTTGGTAAACGTATAGCATGTTCTATATGTTATAGTTATTTGAATGACTCTTACCATAATATGTTACGTTAACATACCAGGCACGTTCTCAGTTGGTTATTTATGCATCATATAACGTACACTTATTCAGCCTGTTGTTCACTATTCTTTATTTATTTTAAATTGCCTTTCAAATGTATATTCTTGGTGTTGGGTTTTATCAAATAAATGTCCCCAAAAAATGCGACTTATACTCCAGTGCGACTTATATATGTTTTTTCCCTTCTTTATTATGCATTTTCGGCCGGTGCGACTTATACTCCGGTGCGACTTATACTCCGAAAAATACGGTAAACAGTTGTGGTGAATTATGCCCTTAAAGCAACCGCAAAATACAACCATACAAGATCTTACGTCGCTAGCATACAATTAACGAGCCCATTGACAGGCTAATGAAATTTAGCATTGGGATTGTTTTAAACTTGTTTTAAACTAATCACCGAACTCTGTTGAAATTAATATTGATGCTAACATTGTACTACTAGGCCTTGCCTGCTGCTGTCTGCACTGTTTGTATGTGTGCGTATTTGTGCGTGTGTGTGTGAGTGTGTGTGTGTGTGTGTGTATGCTGCCTAGCTACAAAAGCCATTTGCTCAAATCTCAGACTCTAATTTTAAAACACATTTTTTGTGGAACAGGATTTAAATATACAAGTACAGGCCAAAAGTTTGGACACACCTTCTCATTCAATGGGTTTTCTTTATTTTCATGACTATTTACATTGTAGATTGTCACTGAAGGCATCAAAACTATGAATGAACACATGTGGAGTTATGTACTTAACAAAAGAAGGTGAAATAACTGAAAACATGTTTTATATTCTAGTTTCTTCAAAATAGCCACCCTTTGCTCTGATTACCGCTTTGCACACTCTTGACATTCTCTCGATGAGCTTCAAGAGGTAGTCACCTGAAATAGTTTTCACTTCACAAGCGTCAAAGTTTTGATGCCTTCAGTGACAATCTACAATGGAAATAGTCATGAAAATTAAGAAAACACATTACAATGAGAAGGTCTGTCCAAACTTTTACCTTGTACTGTATTTATTTATTTCATAATTTTTTTTTCTACAATTTGTTTTTAGTTGCGGCCAATCAAATTACTTGTGGCTGGCCACCACAATTAAATGGATATTTTTCTTTTTTTTGCTATTTTTTGCTATGCTGAACAGTACCCCATGGCTCCTGAACCAAAATCTTACCGTCCGTGCCTGGGTTGGTAGAACGGCCGTGCCAGCAACCTGAGGGTTCCTGGATCCCCAGCTTCCGCCATCCTATTCCCGTTTGTTGTGTCTTTGAGAAAGACACTTCACCCTTGCTCCTGATGGGTCGTGGTTAAGGCCTTGCATGGCATCTCCCGCCATGTGTGAACGTGTGTGAGAATGTGTGAATGTGGAAATACTGTCAAAGCGCTTTGAGTACTTTGTAGGTAGAAAAGCGCTGTACAAGTATAACACTTTTACTATTTATTACCTCATAAGAGATTTAATGAAGTATATCATATGTTATGTTTGTATCTTACAAGACTAACTCAACAACCTTTTGACAGATTTTGTTTCAATTTGTTGTGTAGATTTGGTATGACTGGGTGAGTGGATCTGGTTAATTAATCCATTCAAATTATTATCTAGATCTGGGAATTTTTGGGGGGGAGGCCTTAAGCTGGAACTCTGAGAGTCCACCTGTTAACATTACATTTTGCTTCAGTGGAACCTCAATTGTACAAGCTTTTCGATTTACCAACCACAGAAACAAATGTGCTTTGGTGTACGAGCCTTGTTTGAGGCCCCTCTTCTACACCTAAGGTTATCCAGGGTAAATCCCACCTAACCTTATCCTTGTCCACACACACACACACAGTGCCATCGTTTAAGACCCCCTCCCCCTCGGTCCACCGGTGCAACGCGACCTAGTACGCATGCGCGAAAAAAATGCGCGAGTCATAGTCACCTCTGACCGGGAAGTGTATCTTTACCCTGTGTTTCAATGTAGACTATTGCCACATTTCTTTTAACAGTAAGCCTTGCTTGCCTCACCATCAGCAACTGTTAGACTATTGTAGTGAATCACACCTGAGCCATCATACATGAACCCTCAAATCTAAACTCCAAACATCCCAGAACAAGCTAGTTAGATTACATCTAGACCTCCACCCCAGATCCCACCTCACTCCTACCCACTTCTCCAAAGTGGGCTGGCTCAGGGTGGAGGACAGAGTAAAACAACTTGCACTGAGCCTAGTCTATAAAATCCGCTACACCTCCCTGATACCGAAGTACATGTCAAACTACTTCCTTAACCGCAATAATCACAACACCAGGGGGAGCTCCACTAACCACGTTAAACCCAGATTCCGAACTAACAAAGGTCTTAACTCATTCTCTTTCTATGCCACATCAATGTGGAATGCGCTCCCAACAGGTATAAAAGAAAGTGCATCTCTATCCTCCTTCAAAACCGCAATAAAAGTTCACCTCCAGGCAGCTACAACCCTAAACTAACACCCTCCCCGGATTGTTAATAATCAAATGTAAACAATCAAATGCAGATACTTTTTCTCATGCCTTTTGATCTCTCTCTCTCTCTCTCTCTCTCTCTCTCTCTCTCTCTCTCTCTCTCTCTCTCTCTCTCTCTCTCTCTCTCTCTCTCTGCCCACTACTTGCTGTCCATATCCTACCAAGTCAGACCTACACTGTTTCAATATCCATTTCTCTGTTCTCAATTGTTGAAGACTGATGATAACAACCAAACCCAACCCCCCCGCCCCACTCCACACCCCGGATTGTAAATAATGTAAATAATTCAATGTGATGATCTTGTGTGATGACTGTATTATGATGATAGTATATATCTGATAGTATATATCTGTATCATGAATCAATTTAAGTGGACCCCGACTTAAACAAGTTGAAAAACTTATTGGGGTGTTACCATTTAGTGGTCAATTGTACGGAATATGTACTTCACTGTGCAACCTACTAATAAAAGTCTCAATCAATCAATCAAATCATATATTTAATGGATATGGGAAAGTAAACACTGTGATAAAGAACATTTTACAACAACCAACAACAAGACACTGTGCTTGTAGGCTGAAATTGTCGTACTCGACGGCCGCAACCACTTCATGGCTTCACAATAGTTATGGAGTACAAAACTAGACGTTGAGCAAATGCTCAAAATACATCGCGGACAATAACTGATAGTATGCTTTGCCAGTCCAAACGTATTCGCTGTTTTTCATAGTCTTCCCTTGTCAAAGTTTTTCACGAAGTAGTATCACAGCTGACCTGGACATTCGAAAGTTCTCTTGCCGTTCCTCTGGCACAACACATTCATTGACAATCATAAATGCCTTATCCAAAACCGTCGCTCAACCGCCTATATTGTCGTCTGAGATGTGTTGTATCCGAAATAGCTGCAGTCGCGCGTTTGCTTCTCTTAAGGTATTGATATGTGATTTCCACACGGACATGTCTGGATGACTCGCCTCCATCTTTCTGACGTCACTTCCTGTGTGATGCGTGGTCTTTCTGGCGTCACTTCCTCTCCGAACTCAGTTTGTAAACGATCAATGTGTCCATACAAAGCTAAGAGCCGGAGATTCAAGAAATACATGGCGCACTTACCCGTGTAAAAATTTTTCCAAGGAGGGGGACCTTAAACGATGGGCTAGTGTGGCTGAAACGGGGTCTAGGCTAAGTCATTTTTCATTTAAGGGGTTATCCGGCTTAGTATAGACATAGCCTGAGGGTACGAACGTTACATCCACCAATTGTGTACCTCGCAGCACAGCCATTAGCGACTGCGTTAAATGCTATTTTGTGTGTTTTTTACAGCGTTTTTCTCGTTTTGCTTGGTCAGTATGAGTCCAATAAACAACGAACAAGCGATATGTGGTTTGAGACATTCCGGAAGTATCCAAAGTCCTCCTCCTCCCTCTTCCTCCCTTTTGCCGCATGCCAAGAAGATTAACTGGCATGATAAAGTGGATTTATTTTTTATTCTTAATCATTGTAGCGACCTGGCTGTTAAAGTTAAAGGGTTTTTGAGTGCGCCACAGGGCTAGTGACACTGTGTATGCCTGTCAGCAGGGCGGTTTGTTATTAAATAGAAAGTTGATCCATTATCCCCTTGTCGTGTTTGTTGGATATACAGTACTGTATAGCTCTTTATACGGTGTTCAAAGTGTACAAACATTTACTAAAATATGGACTTTTGTTAAAACTGTAACCCATTATTCATATTTACACATTCTTCAATATTTGAACTTTTCTATTTACAAACTCTTTTAAAGAACCAATTTTGTGATATAAGGAATTTCTATGTAACTGAAGTAAATTGTGCACGTAACATTGACCATTACATAGACCAGGGGTTTTTAACCTTTTTGACCTTGGGGTTAAAAATGATCACTGAATTTGTAATCGTACTCTTGATTTTAATTATATTCAAAAATTTTGTCCAACCTACTTACTTTACAAACTTGTCAAATTGTATGAAATCATGCGTTAATCACAAAGATTATTGTTTATTTAACACATAAACCTTAGTCTTAGGTCAGGCTTCTTAGAAAAAAAAAAATTAACCAAATATTCTGCAATAGTAGGGACTTGTAAATAAATAACGAAAAATACATTTACTTACAATAATTACAATTAATAATAATGAATATGTTTCTTAACTGAACTGTCAATAGAATTAAAGTGCAAATAAAAATACAGCTTCAACACTTAAGTCATAATTTTTGCGCTTAAGAAACTTCTCTATGACTTTAGCTACAGACTTCCTCTGTTTGTTTGATATTGTCATTACTGCCACAAGTGGTGGAAACGTGTATTACAACTGAGTACCGCTGCGACCCATCTGGACCACAGTTGAGAAAACATTTTTTTTGCGGCCCTCTGGGGGGCGCTCACGGCCCAACAATGGACCCCTGCTCTATAGTCAAACAACACTGACATAGACCATGCTATATAGGGTCTGGCTCCATATGTAGACAACCATATCCTTTACCCAAAATTGGCAACCACATGTTCTCTTTTTTTGTATATAAGTTGTTATAAGTTCTTGATGACCTCAGCTCATAATTAAAGTGCCTGTCAAAATTCAAACTGTATTGTAATCTTTCTGTCATTGTTTCCTGTGTCCATCAAACCCCTACTATCAGTTCATTAAAACATGATCAACTAAAATCAAGGCAGTTTCTTGCATGGTAAAAATGAAAGGCAATATCAAATGCTGCTCATTTAAAAATATATACTGTATTTTCTGGACTATAAGCCGCACCCACTCAATTTCAAAAGAAAAAAAAAAAGTTTTTTTCATATATTAGCCGCACCGGACTGTAAGCCGCAGATATATACTGGTACGTTGTGAAATTAGATATTTACATAGAAAGATTTTGTAGATATTTATTTACATATCTTAGTTGTTTCTTAACGGTGCTTGTAACAAAAATAGAAAAGTCTTTGATGTTTTTAGTTCATCCTTTATGAGATGAATACAATGTTCTCCCTTTTTAAAAAGGTTCTAGATCAGGGGTGTCAAACTCATTTTAGATCGGGGGCCACATGGAGAAAAATCTATTCCCAAGTGCGCCGGACTGGTAAAATCACGGCACAATAATCTAAAAATAAAGACAACTTCAGATTGTTTTCTTTGTTTAAAAATTAATGTTGCTTTTTTTTTTTACACGTACATATTACGGTTAATTGTATTCTATCTTTATTTGTCGTTATTTATACATTCTGAATAAATTATGTGATAATGTCACTCAGTCAACTTATTGGTGTTAATTTTAGACTTAGACTTCCTTTTATTGATTTAGACTTAAATTTTCAATCAATCAAGATAAAATAATAATATCAAAATCAAATTACAGGATGTTATTCATGTAGTTTGCTCATTTGCCTTGACTGGTGCACTAACATCATGTGGTTTATTTTTTGTTTTTTTTACATATGTAGCATAATGACTCTAGAAAGAGGTTCCGCAGCCTCCGAAGCAGAACCTCCAGGTTCTGTAACAGCTTCTTCCCTCAGGTCGTAAGACTCTTGAACGCACCATAATTAAATTATCCCCTCAACTCCCCCCAAAATGGATTAACTCGCTGGAATAAAAAAGACAATATAACATACATCCATAAACGTGGACGCATGTGAAAAAGTGCAATATATTTATCTGTACATTAATCTCTTTATTTATTTATATATATTTATATATATATATATATATATATATTTATTTTATATATATATATATTTATATATATTTATTTATTTATATATGCACCTTATTGCTTTTTTATCCTACACTACCATGAGCTTATGTAACAAAATTTTGTTCTTATCTGTGCTGTAAAGTTCAAATTTGAATGACAATAAAAAGGAAGTCTAAGTCTAAGTCTAAGTCTATAATCTACAAAGATACAAATAATTGCTATTGCGACATCTAGTGGACACATTTAGAACAGAAAGTCGCATCTTTCATTCAAAAATGTTGGCTCATTATTATACATCCAGCGGGCTGGATGAAACCTGTTCAGGCCCGCCTGTTCTAGATGTTTCATCAGGATTCTTCTTCCTTGTGCTTTGTAAACACTTTGAGATTGAACAGTTTCTTAAAGTGGATCATTTTAGTACATTGTTTGGTTTCTTTGCTTAATCCATTCCATAAATTGGCCATTGCGAGAAAAAAAAAATCAAATCCATAGATTAGCCTCACCTTTGTATAAGACGCAGGGCTCAAATCTGTGATTCAAGGTTGCTTTCTAAATAAAATAACAGTCATCCTTGCAGATGAACACCTATGCAACAAACCACGGCAGGGAATAATTAATACAGACATGTTGAGAAACAGGCTACCTTCTGAAAAAATAGATTTCCAGGGCGGAAAATGACACTTCTAGCTGTAGCGGTATTGAAAATCTGGGGCTGTTCCTTTTTTTTGATTGTTCCCCCAGTCCAAAGATTGAACGTCTGGAAGCATCCCTACATGTGATTGGATGGGAATGGGGGAGAGGTTGAGAAACATGAAAAATGAAAACGGCACACCTGCACTGTTCGTGATCCCTCAAAGATGGCCCCCCCCCAAAAAAAAAATATAATAATCACACATGCTTGTGTGCATGTGTGTGTGTGTGTGTGTGTGTGTGTGTGTGTGCATGTGTGTGAGCTATTTGTGAGTCCACCTCAAGCACTGTGCTGCCTTAAAAGGTTGTGTTTCTGTTGCCATCTCTTGCTCCCCCTTTCTCCCCCACTGTGTTTCTCTCCTGCACACACACACACACACACACACACACACACACACACACACACACACACACACACACACACACACACACACACACACACACACACGTACGTAGGTTTTGCCTGTACGTGTGTATCGTTCACCTTCTCAGCTCTGCCCCATCTGCATGTCATCATCGCTGCTTTGTCATAACGGTCTATATAAAAAAAGGTAAAAACGACATGTCTCGTTCGCAGCCTTTTTACATCCTTATGCTGTTTGAGAGAGAAGCTGGTGCCCTGCTGGCAGTTTGGAGAACATAATAAAGCTATTTATGCAGCGAGTCTGGCCTCTCACAATCAAACTGCTGTCTGAGGCTTCGTATGTATATGTGTGTGTGTGTGTGTGTGTGTGTGTGTGTGTGTGTGTGTTTGTGTGTTTGGTAGAGGAGACAGCGAGGCTTGGACCAGGCGAGGGAGGCCCGTGGAGGGGTCAGTCTTACATAAATTGTGCCTGCCTGCCAGTAACAGAGAACTAACACAGCTTAGGGCCGCGAGCACTGAGTGGGGGAGGAGGGACAGACATGACCCAGCTAAGTAGTTTACGCAGTTATGACCCAAAATTGCCATAAGTCAACGTCGACATTATGTTGTCACGCTGAGTCGTGGTGGTGGTAGTGGTGGTGGTAGGTCGATTCCTGTCCAATGCCCGTGGACGGGTGGATGTCTGCGTGGGATGTCGGGGTTGGCAGCTGTCTCTTTTTCCTGTCATTGTGCTCGGTCACATGACAGGGTAGGGTGGCTTTTCACACATGCCATGATGGCGAGTCACCAAGCTGACATTAGGGCCAGGGAGGCTCCTGAGGAACAAACAGGGTCACATGGGCTTAGATCTAGTCTTTGTTTAGTGTCCACTTGAAGTGGACCATAGTGTCATGTAGGGATTAGCGACATGACTGTATTGCGATATATTTTGCACTATACTGTACCTCAGACCTGAGCAAATTAAGGCCCGCGGGCTCGTTAAACTTTTTAACCGGGCCCGCTGGTCATTCCCAAATAATCTTTTTTTATCTTTAAGATAGAACTGACGCTGCCATTGTGACGTGCAGTGATGTTTTCAAATTACGGGAAGTCTTGAACTATACAAAGTATTTCAATGGGTGGAATCTGCGCTTTTGCATGATATACTAGTTACTATGGTAATCTAAGGCCCCTTGGTTATCACGCTAAGGTTATCCAGGGTAAATCTCACCTATTCTTATCCTTGTCCACACACACACACACACACACACACACACACACAATAGTCGTTTAAGACCACCCCCCTTACCCCCCACTCTACCCCTCCGCCGCAACGCGACCTAGTACGCATGCACAGAAAATGCGCACGTCATAGTCACCTCCAATGATGCTTTGTGTGAAAGTTGTTAATATTAAAAGTTAAAGTTAAAGTACCAATGATTGTCACACACACACTAGGTGTGGTGAAATTTGTCCTCTGCATTTGACCCATCCCCTTGATCACCCCCTGGGAGGTGAGGGGAGCAGCGGGCAGCAGCGGTGCCGCGCCCGGGAATCATTTTTGGTGATTTAACCCCCAATTCCAAACCTTGGAGGCAATGGGTCCCATTTATATAGTCTTTGGTATGACTCGGCCGGGGTTTGAACCCACAACCTACCGATCTCAGGGCGGACACTCTAACCACTAGGCCACTGAGTAGGTTAATATGTAACTTATCTGAACAATATCCAGTGTTGTGGTATTTAAATTAACTGGAATCCAGTGTGCTGTGGGGCCCTATTGTAGTGAATCACACCAGGGACAGACGCGGAAAGAGATTTTTACAACAACGCTCTGCAAGTGATATTATATCAGATTGTAGGTGTTTAGTTTTTTTACCCTTCGCATTTATATTTCGCCGTGTTTGTTGCTTTTTGTTGCGTTTCACTTGATTGTAAAATATGTCGATCGAGAAGGGGTGTGACGTTCATATGTTGTCAATATTCAGTGTTTTATCGTTCATAGTTAATATTGTAAATCCCACATTCTTTATTTTTATGTATATTCTGGGTGTCTTATTCAGTATGAAATGTAAAGTTCCATTCTATTTTTTAAGGCGGTCTGTCATAACGTTTTTTTGCATTCAGTCAGACATTATTGGGAGTTTTTGTATTAGTGTTCCTAAAAATAGCACCCAAGCACACATATGTTGTACAGCAAATTGTCACAGCTTATATACGTGTGTGTGTATATTTATATATATATATATATATATATATATATATATATATATATATATATATATATATATATATATAGTCGAGGTTTCTGTGGTTTATCCGTTATACAGTGCTCAATACCGGGGTAGAGCGGAATATACGTTAGGTCGGGAAAAAACACAGAGGCTATTTTATGCCTACAAGCCTGTTTCGCAGGTTTTTCTGCTCTTCAGGGGATTTAAAAAATCCCCTGAAGAGCAGAGAAACCTGCGAATCAACGAGGAATCATTTTATCATGTGATTTGGCTGTCTCCATACGTTTCACATTGCCGTGCTAATGTTGGAATCCATTTCCTCAGTGTATCAGCATATTAAGAACGAAATAGGCACTGACACTACCCATATCCATATAGGTTTTATTTGTCGAACATATATTTTGTCCTGTCAGTTGGAATACACATCGACATACAAGCTAATGGGCATATATTTCCTCCGTTAGCATATATGTCGTTGTGTCATTGACCGGGCTAGCATGTTAAGCATTACACTAGGAGCGAAGCACCATCACACTAAGCATTGGTTGCAGGAACATACTAGCTTTGTTAGACAAGATCATAGACTGTTTTGGACACTATAGTTTACATACCAAATGTCCATTTCCATGTATTACAAGTAGGGCTGCAACTAACAATTAATTTGATAATCGATTAATCTGTCGATTACTACTTCGATTAATCGATTAATAATCGGATAAAAGAGACAAACTACATTTCTATCCTTCCCAGTATTTTATTGAAAAAAAACAGCATACTGGCACCATACTTATTTTGATTATTGTTTCTCAGCTGTTTGTACATGTTGCAGTTTATAAATAAAGGTTTATTTAAAAAAATAAAAAAATAAATTAAATGCCTCTGCGCATGCGCATAGCATAGATCCAACGAATCGATGACTAAATTAATCGGCAACTATTTTTATAATCGATTTTAATGGATTTAATCGATTAGTTGTTGCAGCCCTAATTACAAGTAATAACAAAACATAAATGCCTGACCTACCTATCAAGGAGGAAATTAGCAAGTTTGGCGTCAGATGAAAAAATATTTTCCGCCTTCAATCGTCTCCATCTTTCAAAGGCATCCCAGATACAAATCCTCGTTTTGTTCGTGGCTTTGTCATGAATAAGTTGAGAATCGTAACGACGCCTTTTAGATTTACTAAGGTCTGACCTGTTTAGTAACTTTACCAGTGGCAGTAGGCAGACGAAGAGGGCTGCGCGTAACTGGCAACCTGGGTGTGACACACTCACCGACATTCTAATTGGTCAAACAGTAGAGGGCGAGACATCGAAATTAAAACAATAACAATATTTCGGGGCTGCAAATCTAATTTTGAAATGAGCATATCCCGGCTGAACTACTGTTATCAGTTATAGAGGTATTCGAAAAGAACATGATTTATTAATGCCTTTTGACATATCTGGGCCATTTAATGATGACTTGACATGACATTTGTACATATGGCTCCTTTAAGTGCAAAATGTTGCTTACAGACAGAGTATATTTTATTTTTATTATTTGTTTGTTTTATTTTACTTGGTATTTAAAAGTGTACATTCAATTACAATGTTAAATTTAAGCTGCAAGCAGCGATGGACGGGACCGATTATTTACGCTGATGTTTCCTGCTTTCACCCATATAACATATCTTTACCTGCTCATTACCTATCTTCTATGCATCCTGGGGTTACACTGGTGCTTCCTGCCATTACCCATTCAACATATCTTTACCTGCACATTACCTACCTTCTCTGTATCCAGGAGTCTAGCTGGTGTTTCCTGCCTTTACCTATTCAACATATCTTTACCTGCACATTACCTAACTTCCCTGCATCCTGGGATCACACTGGTGCTTCTTTCTTTCACCCATACAACATATCTTTACCTGCACATTACCTACCTTCTCTGCATAGTAAGGTCACGCTGGTGCTTCCTGCCTTTACCCATTCAACCTATTTTCACCCGCACAATACCTACCTTCTCTGCATAGTGGGGTCACGCTGGTGCTTTCTGCCTTTACCCATTCAACATATCTTCACCTGCACATTACCTACCTTGTCTGCATTGCCTCGACCACACCTGCGCTTTCTTCTTTCACCCATTCAACATAGCTTCACGCGCACATTACCTACCTTCTCTGCATAGTGGGGTCACGCTGGTGTTTCCTGCCTTTACCCATTCAACATATCTTCACCCGCAAATTACCTACTTTCTCTGCATCCTCGGGTCACACTGGTGCTTCCTGCCATCACCCAGTCAACATATCTTTATCTGCAAATTACCTACCTTTTCTGCATCCTGGGATCAAACTGGTGCGTCCTTCTTTGACCCAGTCAACATATCTTTACCTGCACATTAACTACCTTCTCTGTATCCTGGAGTCAAACTGGTGCTTCCTTCTTTCACCCAGTCAACATATCTTTACCCACACAGTACCTACCTTCTCTGCATTGTGGGGTCACGCTGGTGCTTCCTGCTTTTAAGCGGCCATCTTGAGACGACAGCAGCGCAGAAGCATCAGCGCAGCGGTTCTTTCAGGGCTCATAAAATCCAAACCATAGCAGTAATTAAAACTCTTTCATCAACTTTTAATCAGAAGGGTTCAATCTCTCTTCTGTGTTAGTTTAAAGCCGAAACGACAAACGTGCTCAGAGGAGATAATGTTTGAAAAAAGGTGACTGTTTTTACTCAACTTTTGTTTTGAAGGGGGAATTGCAAACTTCCTGTTGATTTTTGCTGGGGGTTGTCAGGGAATGAAATCTAGGTCTACGTGAGACCTACATAGAGGTTTTTGTTTCATGTCTCTACGACATTCCTACTGAGAGTTACAGGCAGTTTTGTCTGTTTTCTTCCTAGGGGGCGCTAGAGCGCAATTTTGAGTTTTGGGGTTTGGTTTTTTTGATTACATCGCAATTTTCGCCAGTCCTGATGTGTGTGTCAAATTTGGTGAGTTTTGAAGCATGTTAAGGGGGTCAAATTACAGCTCAAAGAGGCGGCAGAATAATATTAATAAAACGCTAGAAATACAATAGGGTCCTCTGTCCCAAAGGGACTCGGTCCCTAAATATGCGAGAAACACAAGTTCAAGCTCACACAATCATTGATGGCTAACTAGTTGCTTTCATGCCAGAGCCGCCCCGTTCCTAATGCACAGATCTTGCGCTGTGCGTAGGGCCCTGCGACCTATTATGGGCCCTATTTTTCATGAATTGACACATGTGAAATAATAACTATGATAAAAAATGATCAAATGATAATCAGTGAATGATAGGGCGCTTCATGTGAAATTTTACCGCACACATATCCGAGCTCTGTCCTGTTCAATCGTCCGTGGCGTTACTTCCCGGATTGAAGTGCTGGCAAGATGCTAAGTTTGCAAATCTCTGTTACACTTTGCGAGTAAGCAAAAGTCTATCTCAGCTAACTTCGGCCTAGACTGGTTGCCCGCCAATCGCAGTTATTGAACAATTTATTTTCCATGTAATCATTTTAAGTATGTGATTAAATTAAAGTTTGAGCGAAATAGTGTGAACATTGTTTCACACTAATATAAAAATTGTGAAAATATTGTAGGGAAGTGTTAAGAGTCCCAATTTAGCCAGAGGCAGCCCTTCATAGATACATCATATTTGCCCTGATTTAAAGGAACTTTATCATTCAGGCTATTTGTGTTTTACACTTAAAATCGCTGTTTTTGGCCCGCGGCCCATTAGCACATTTTCACTTTGGCACTTGGAATCAAAAAGTTTGGCCGAGAGGTAAATTTTTATATTTGAGATGTTTTTTCAATTTAATTCTGACCAATAGTACGTACATAATAAACGCTATATGTATATCCATTTATACAATATGTGACTTAAATTTGTTTTCTGGTAAAAAACCCTCATTTTAAAGGTTTGGTGGCTTTTATTTTGCTGCGGTGGTGCCCCACAATCAATTACATGTAGGGGAAACCCTGCTTGTTATTTTGATTTTAGTAGATTAGACCCTTGGTGTGGAAGAATTTGATCTCCAAGTCGTCAAACACCTTTGGGATGAACTACAACATATTGTATCAGTAATCTTTGTCCTCACAAATGTTACTCTGGACAAATAGATACATAGAAAATGTACACTCTATTTTGGTGTTTTGGCCAAGTGTCCATTTACTTTTAATTCTTGTAACTGTATCCGGGAATGATCGATCATGCATCAACTTCTTGTTATCTGTGCTATCCTTTGGTGATCCTGCATCAAACTTTCTATTTAACTTGTGTAACTTGTCAATACGATCCTGGTCGCAGTGTGGAAATCCACCCAGCCAAGCCCTTCTCTCCCGTGTAAAGTAGGCGTTGATGTCTGAGATTACGGACGGCCAAAAAAAGCAGCAGAAATCCAACTGCAACGACAAACAAAATGTGTTAGGCTCCAGCAACAAGAGTCCTCTACTCCTAACTGATGTCTGTGACACTGCGTTGCACTCAATAACAACAACCGGCTTCCAGGAAGACAGGAAATCAATCATAAAATGTATTTGTTCATGTGTAAAGTAAATGGATGTCGGTAGCGTTAAAGTTCAAGAGGTTAAACATGCAAACCCGCCTCGAGGGTTCTTTATGGCTTCTTAATACCACACTGGGGTGTTCTGAACTTTTATGAATAATGTTTTATACATTAGAAAGCACCATTTATTTTGTAAATGGAGTACAGAACACCCACCTCCATTCTTTTCCTGTGGATTACACACCGTTTGTGTGGTCTTGTTGGAATACTGCTGTGGATTATGATTATTCAATCACACTGTAGGCATGTGGTGTGAGGCTTGTTGGGTATTACGACGGAGATCAGCTGTGAGTACAGTAGCTTGGGCTGGTACAGAGGGGACAGACTAGGAAGGAGCTGAGAATTATTCTGGCTAACAGTTGTGCTCTGATGAAGACACTTTGGACAATACTGTGCTTAAAAAAATGTGGGTTTGGGAAAGGCACTTTGGACTGTATCCCAGTGGACACAGAAAGGTCAATTAAGGAATGCTTGGATGATTTTACTGTGGAAGAACTTGAGAGCCTTGACCTCAACCTCGTCAAACACCTTTAGGATGAACGGGAACTACAATTTGTTGGGCTGCTTGACATTCAAAGTAGTTTGACGAGTGTAGGTGTACCATGCCGTGCTGAAGCATAGTACGCACGGTTGAGGTGAGCCTGGGCCAAGCTTAAAGGCCTACTGAAACCCACTTAGTGACTACCGACCACGCAGTCTGATAGTTTTGTATATCAATGATGAAATCTTAACATTGCAACACATGCCAATACGGCCGGGTTAGCTTACTAAAGTGCAATTTTAAATTTCGCGCAAAATATCCTGCTGAAAACGTCTTGGTTTGATGACGCCGGCACAAGACGTCACGGATTGTAGAGGACATTTTTAGGACAGCATGGTGGCCAGCTATTAAGTCGTCTGTTTTCATCGCAAAATTCCACAGTATTCTGGACATCTGTGTTGGTGATTCTTTTGCAATTTGTTCAATGAACAAAGGAGACAGCAAAGAAGAAAGCTGTAGGTGGGAAGCGGTGTATTACGGGCGGCTGCAGCAACACAAACACAGCCGGTGTTTCTTTGTTTACATTCCCGAAAGATGACAGTCAAGCTTTACCATTGGCCTGTGGAGAACTGGGACAACAGAGACTCTTACCAGGAGGACTTTGAGTTGGATGCACAGACGCGGTACCGTGAGTACACATGCAGTTGTGGCTTCCAAACATTTGATCGCTTGCCTGTACGTGCGTGCCACTATGTGCATGTCACGTACGTAACTTTGGGGACTTTGGGGAAATATATGTGCTGTATGAACTTTGGGGAGGTGAACGGTACTTTGGGCTGTGGGATTGAGTGTGTTGTGCAGGTGTTTGAGTTGTATTGAGGGTTATATGGATGGGAGGGGGGAGGTGTTTGTTATGCGGGATTAATTTGTGGCATATTAAATATAAGCCTGGTTGTGTTGTGGCTAATATAGTATATATATGTCTTGTGTTTATTTACTGTTTTAGTCATTCCCAGCTGAATATCAGGTCCCACCCGCCTCTCACAGCATCTTCCCTACCTGAATCGCTCCCACTGCCCTCTAGTTCTTCACTCTCACTTTCCTCATCCACAAATCTTTCATCCTCGCTCAAATTAATGGGGAAATCGTCGCTTTCTCGGTCCGAATCGCTCTCGCTGCTGGTGGCCATGATTGTAAACAATGTGCAGATGTGAGGAGCTCCACAACCTGTGACATCACGCGCATATCGTCTGCTACTTCCGGTAGAGGCAAGGCTTTTTTATCAGCGACCAAAAGTTGCAAACTTTATCGTCGATGTTCTCTACTAAATCCTTTCAGCAAAAATATGGCAATATCGCAAAATGATCAAGTATGACACATAGAATGGACATGCTATTCCTCTTTAAATAAGAAAATCGCATTTTAGTAGGCCTTTAATGGTTTATTCCCTGGTATTCAACCTGGACCTATTTTATAGCCACTGTGACCATTCTCCCACCAGTTATTAATCATAAACACCACCTTGAAGGATAAACATAAACTGAATGGTTCTGAATAAACAACAAAGTCAAAAGCTGCAATACACTTGGTCATGCATGTATGCAACATTCATGCAACTACTACCCAAACAGAACAACCAGTTATTACCTCCGCCAGGGGGTTATGTAACTGTTGCCGTTGGTTTTTCAGTGTAAAGAGTTAAAGTAACTCAAACAAGTATGTTCATGAAACTTTCAGGAATTATCCAAAATGGGATAAAATGACCACTGATTAGATTATGGGCCTTATTTGGATCATTTACAATACGTTACCTAGATTACCTACCGACATTATGTTTACGTCCATGTGTGTGTGGATGCTAGAAGCCCCAGAGAGACAAAGACAGTGGATGATTGAGCTATTGGTAGCTCAAAAAGTTACAGGCAAAGTTTCATGTAACTTTCAGAAAATGCCCAAAATGGGATAAGGAACAAGTCATGACATTTTGGGGCTGATCAAACCTTACGTTTACAATACAAACTTTTAGACCTGGGCCGATAACAAATTTTGCTCAATGATATATTGACTTATAAATTATTGCTGACAAACAATATTTTTGTCAAAATTATTTTGAGACCAAATTGACCACTGATGAAATGATAACAATACTGCAAGTAAGCCCTTTCAAATACAATACACTTGTATTTTTTGTATATCTTAACATTGTAATTGGAATGTAAACTTTTAACCATCCAAATTAAATAAAACAAACAAATAATACAAATAAAATATAATAAAAATGTTGCACTTTAATAAAAATCACAACCGAAAGCAAAAGTAGGTTCTGTCTCTGCTCAGGAGGGGGTGGGGGACCCTCAAATATACACAACCAAAACAATAAATAAAAGGGCACAATAAAGTTATTGTGGTTATTATTATTATCCCAGTATTGTTGAATGTGCTCAAAAAGTACCTTTACACACACAATTTTTTTTTAAACAAGTTGTATTTTTTTTAATAACTAAAATAAATAGCCACACAATTTACTTTCATGGCAGAGGAAACATCAAATATTGTTCTGGCTTCATAAGAGCCATATTATGTGTATTTGTGTGTTTCAATAAGTATGTTAATCTTCTTCAATTTCAATTTGTTAATGTTTCAGACTGTTTTTTAATAAATGCAAATTGGGCGATCTGTTGGTTTCACTTCTGGTTTTATGTGACGTCACGCATGTTCACTTCCTAGAGTTTATATTGATCACTTTGTGCAAAGACAGCACAGCCTTTATGTTCAATGTCAATACTGTATCTTAGTTGTTTAGACAGTGTGTATTTAGGTTTAGATTGGGTTATGACGTTACTTAATGGAGAAAGATGTTATTGTCTCTTATTTTCATGTTAGCATTTAAACTAGCTGGCAAGCTAACGACAGTAATCAATCACGGTTTTTTGATCATTTTCATTTAATACGGTGATATTAACCTTCTGGCGTTTTAAAGCAGTTATCACTACTACAGTTTATGTGCATCTAGTATAAATGCCCGCAGCTGCTGAAACCGATGCAAAAGAGTAGAACCCGTGACAACGCATGCATGTGGTGGGTATTGACGCTGAAAAAATTAACGACTACATTTTCATTTATTGTTTGGTGATTTGACTTATTGAACATCAGCCCAGGCCTACACACAGAGGCCACAGAGACGAAACTAGTGGATGAGTGACAAAAGGCTTAATTTCTTTCATTCTGCAATAGATAATGGGATAAGGAACAAGTGATTACATTGTGGGGATGATCCAGATCACCGTCTGGATCCAACACTTGTTTTATTATTGGCAGGCAGGGGCTGGTGAAGATCTGCAGTCTTATAGTGCTATTCTAGTTAATAAAAACTATGGAAATAGGAAATAGGCAGAGGGACTTGAAATAAACCACAAAGTCAGGAAAGTTGCAGTATTGGAATGTTGTTTACATGCTGGTGCACAAATTAGTGTAGTGTGCGGTCTATGCATGGGTCAGCAGGGGACAGGGTAGGGAAGGGTGATCGGGCTGAAACTGTTTTACACTTAACTTCCTGTAAAGTTTAAAACACCTTATTTATTCCCATTTAGTGAAATCATGTGTAACTTGGATTCACACAAATGCAAAAGTTTATCAACTAAAATGCAGCTCAGTCATCCCTCTTGACTGATCACATTCCCCATAGATCGGCCACAGATTGGTATCGAATGATTTTCCTGAAAAAGTATGTGATCCCTATTGCCGATTAATGCCATTAAATGCAGATTTCAAACGCTGATCCTCTCTGGCTGATACTGTATTTATTTTTAGTCCCCCAGCTGACAAGCGGCTAGCAGCTTTATGTGTCTCTAAACAAAGTGTGGAGTTAATAATAATCACCACCATTACGGAAAATAAACTGCATTTCTTAGGATCATTATCACTGGAGGACGAAGCTAAACATGTTACACACCGAGAGCAAGCACACTTGAAATAACACCAAGAAATAAGTGCTTAGTTAAGTTTAGCAGAAAGTAAGCTGATATTAACATGAAATTAACAAGTACCGTATTTTTCGGACTATAAGTCGCAGTTTTTTTCAGAGTTTGGCCGGGGGTGCGACTTATACTCAGGAGCGACTTATGTGTGAATTTATTAACACATTACCGTAAAATAACAAATAATATTATTTAGCTCATTCACGTAAGAGACTAGACGTATAAGATTTCATCGGATTTAGCGATTAGGAGTGACAGATTGTTTGGTAAACGTATGTTATAGTTATTTGACTGACTCTTACCATAATATGTTACGTTAACATACCAGGTACGTTCTCAGTTGGTTATTTATGCGTTATATAACATATACTTATTCAGCCTGTTGTTCACTATTCTTTATTTATTTTAAATTGCCTTTCAAATGTATATTCTTGGTGTTGGGTTTAATCAAATAAATTTCCCCAAAAAATGCAACTTATACTCTGGTGCGACTTATATATGTTTTTTTTCCCTTCTTTATTATGCATTTTCGGCAGGTGCGACTTATACTCCGGTGCGATTTATGCTCCGAAAAAATACGGTAGATTAATAAAACTATTAGGAGAGGATAATATTACAATAACTGTTATTGTGTCAGAATTGCCACAGTCAGTACACGGCATGTAAGGGGAGGATCGGATCGATCCATAAATTGTTGGTGTTAATACCAAGGGTAGTAACAGGTACAAGACATTGAAACAACGTTGAGAACTTGTTGAATTAGGTCCTGACGTTGAGCAACTCAAACCTAGTATTGAAACAACATGCTTTTTGACGACATGTTAATCCAAGTCGGGTTCAGGCGTTTATTTTACCATTGAATTTTGGTCATTTCCCAACTAATGTTCTACAACATAAATACAACGTTAAAGCACCATTCTTTTTCACTACGTTTATTCAATATCAGATTGTGACAATGACTTGACCATTGAAATGTGGTCATTTCCCAACCAACAACATGGATCCAACATTAGACATTAACTCTCTTTGAGGGCAAAAACCACAGGATTTAAATAAGGATTAGATAGTAGTTGTTTACTTATCGTGTACTACTTACTTTGTTATGCTTGAACGACTGTATACATTTAAAGAGAATAAGGAACTAGTTTAAATACCAGGTTGAGATTGTTAGACTGTCAATAGCACTCACCATAAATAAATCGAACAATTTACAGTTAATGCATATAATCGGTATTAGTATCGGCCAATCTCAGTTATGGTTGATTGGTATTGAAATCCGCATCATAAAACCCTGATCGGAACGTCCCTAAAAAGAAGTGTAGTCCAGTGTTGCATTTATTAATGCTTGTATGTTCAAGGATACAAGCCCTCAGCAAAATGGCTTCCATAGCCTCTATTCTTCAGAGAGCAGGTATTTCATCACTCGTGCACGTTTATTATTTTATCATTTGCATGCACATTCATTTGCAGAAGTGTGCAGGATTCGTTCCCATGCAAGTGTGCAGATATGCCACTGCATGCGTATGTAAAAAAAAAGTTCTGACACTGGTGCTTCCAGACCAGCTCGTAAACCACATCTGGGGAAAGAATTTAGATTCCTTCCCTTCGTCTTTCTGTGTTGCCTTCCCATTCCCTCTGTGTGATTACCTCCCTTCTCGCCTGCTTTGGTGAAAGGAAAGAGAGAGAGAGAAAAAAAAACAGAAGTCAGCTCTTTCATTTTTCTTTCTTTTTTGTCCTCAGGGTAACTTCAGCCTGGTTTTGGAGCAAAAGAGAGGAATGTCTTATTCTGCACTGATCACTAGTGTCTGCATAGCTTTGCTTCATGAGGCTCAAATGAGGGAAAGGAGCGAGGGATGTTGGGAGAGGCTGTCAAGCGAGGCATAAATGTTTGTTTTTGCTTGGGAGAAAAAGTAAATTAGAGCGTTTCAACATGCCTGTACAGCTCTGTGGTGATCAGGGTCAATTTTTGTCTCAGTTGTCGTCAACAACCCATTTTCCCTTGACTAAAATAAGACAATAACTAATCAAAACAAATGTGCGATGACTAAAACAAGGACGAAATTACCGGACAAAACGAAACAAAAACAAAATAGCAAACAATGCCAATAAACTATATGTTCAACTCTTTTGTATGTGACAACTTTATGTCACTACAACAAACCATGCCAAAATGGCTACTAGCACAGGATTACCTGTTACTACTGTTAAAAATGAGGACTTTTTATACAAAGTATTGATAGAAAACTGAGGGTTCCAATATATTATTTCAGTTTCAAAAAGTGTGTCTATCAGACGGTCTATGAATGTTCTCATTGATCCAGGTCATTGTCATCTCAGAGCGTTCAATCAATCGCAACTGGACTGTTTGGTTTGCCTTAGAGACGTTTCGCCACTCATCCGAGTAGGCTTCATCAGTTCATGCTCATAGGCTTAGATTGGTCAGATCTAGTCCAGCGATTGGTGCCAAAACCCCAAATATTTTTACTCCAAAACCCAGAAGGGTGTGCCTGGGCAAGGATGGTTTCGCCCTATCGTAGTGAGAAAAACAACTGTTTTATTTCAAACGAGAAATCCTACTGTCAAAGCCAACGACAGTTGTTGAAGTGTAATTTCCCCTCGTTAGCATTGAAGTATTGTGTGGCAGAACAACTACTACCAGATCGACTACTACCAGTCCAAAATAGTCGGAATCCCCCGCGTAAGCATTCCATTCAGTTGTAAACAAATGTCACAAATGAATGTTCCTAGCTCCTGTTATTTGTTGGAGGCTAAATCGCAGCGCCTTTTAGGAATGGTTGAAACCACAGTGTTGTGTGTGTGGGTGACAGGTGGTGTCGCAGACCACCTCCTCTGTTAAGGGGTGGTTTTTCCAACCTGGACATAGATGGCTTCCTTCAATTCGTCCTCCCTGTCCAGAATCTGTACATTTTTGTTTTTGTATGTTCAATGTGCACAAGTCAATAGCTCAATTTCTCAGACAGTGAAGTGTTTATATAATTGTATACTCGGGTGTGTCATTTCTTAGTTGGGAAAGACGTTAATGTCTCTTGTATTCATGTTAGCATTTAAGCTTGGTCCGTGGGTTTTAATCAAGTTGCAGCTATCAATCACGTTTTTTTGATCATTTTAATTTATGACGGTAATACTAACCGTCGGGAGCTTTACTGTTTTTATCACGTGGAGCAAAACATGACAAACTGCAAAGTTCACTTTTTTGTTAAACAATGTCTTCTTTCTTCTAATTCAGTGGTTCTTAACCTTGTTGGAGGTACCGAACCCCACCAGTTTCATATGCGCATTCACCAAACCCTTCTTTAGTGAAAAATAAAATGTTTTTTTTTTTCAAATTCAAGACAGTACGAAGGTCCTGAGTAGTCCTGAGTTCAATCCCGGGCTCGGGATCTTTCTGTGTGGAGTTTGCATGTTCTCCCTGTGACTGTGTGGGTTCCCTCCGGGTACTTCGGCTTCCTCCCACTTCCAAAGACATGCACCTGGGGATATGTTGATTGGCAACACTAAATTGGCCCTAGTGTGTGAATGTGAGTGTGAATGTGGTCTGTCTATCTGTGTTGGCCCTGCGATGAGGTGGCGACTTGTCCAGGGTGTACTCCGCCTTCCGCCCGATTGTAGCTGAGATAAGCTCCAGCACCCCCGCGTGGGGTGAGCGGTAGAAAATGGCAAGACAAAGTTATATGTTTTTGGTAACACTTTAGTATGGGGAACATATTATAAGTAAAGACTTAATTTAGAGTTATTTGGTTAGGGTTAGGGTTAGAGGGTTAGGGTTAGAAGGTTAGGGCCAGGGTTATAGGGTTAGGCTTATAATAAGGCCATGCCGATTAAGGCATTAATAAGTACTTAATAATAACTAGTTAAGAGCCAATATGTTACTAATTTGCATGTTAATAAGCAACTAATTAATGGTGAATATGTTCCCCATACTAAAGTGTTACCATGTTTTTTTACTGGTGCACAAAATGAACCGTGCATGAACATCACCTTGTTCAAACAACAAAACCAGCACAGTGCATGAACTCACAACTGTTGCCGTATCCGTAATACGCCGATAGGGAGAAGTTTTTATTTACACGATGAGTCGGGTGTGTTTTGACCTCCGCCGAACCCTTGAGCCCGACTCACCGAACCCCTAGGGTTCAATCGAACCCAGGTTAAGAACCACTGTTCTAATTTATATTTCAGTAGACGCATTTTTGTGTTATTTTAGCTTCCCGAAAATGTTGTTAAATATCTTAGACTAAAACTTAATCACTCAAGATGACTTATTTTTGACTACAAGTTAAATACATTTTATTCACAAAACTATGACAACAACAAAATTAACAAGCGCTGTCAAAATTAACGCTGGTGATAACCCTGCGTGTATTTTTAAAAACATTATAAAACAAGCTAATCTTTCACCTGATTTCTCCTCAGATTGTCGCTGGCTTCCCAAGGTTTCCGTGGGCCAACCAAGCCAACCCCAATAGCCGATTGACAACAAAACCCAGCAGTCCGACAGACTTCCATTGTCTTTTCTCCGATTGGCTGGCTGCCACTGCTTCCCCCCATCCTTACTGGCTCTGGCGGGTGAGTGGATGGAGCCAAGGGATCCGGTTGGCTCGGCCCGACCCAAAGAGGCGGAGTTACAGGGAGGCAGGGCGGAGCGGAATGAAGGCGAAGGTGCCGGAGGTGTCGGCTCAGCACGCGGCGACAATGTGATTCATGGTGGCATCAACGAAGGGGAGGGCCTTGAAGAGCAAGGGGAGGGGCTTCTGGAAGAGCAGGAGTTCTCCATCAAGGAAGCAAGTTTCCAGGAAGGAAGTCTAAAGCTGAAGATCCAGACCACCAAGCGCACCAAGAAGCCCCCCAAGAACCTTGAGAACTATATTTGCCCGCCGGAGATCAGGATGACCATCCGACCTCCCTCCGGAGAGGGCAAAGGGGGGCGTCAGGGGCGGACAGGAGGGCGGGGTCAAAAGGATGAAGAACGTGGACCGCCCAGAAAAAGGGTGAGTCTGCAGTCAAGTTTTCACCTCTTTTACCAACCACTCCTTACTGTACCGTCTACGCTCCACCTTCTCAGTAGCTGCTTAGTTACACAGGGTCAAAGTTTGCTGTGTAATTGAAACCGGTCACGGCTAGCTGAGATCAAATTGACACACACGTACGAACACACACAGGAGCTGAGAATAGGGCTGACATAAGCAAGTGACAGCTGGTGTCTGCTCTCTCCATTTGTGGTCATACGCAGACCCCTCCTGTCTCCCCTTCTCACCCCCCCATCGCACCCGTTACACAGGCACTGGTGTTCGGTGCGTGTGACACTGTGTACGTACAGGTCCTTGGGGGAATCTAGTGTTTGCAGAGTGTGTTGACCTACACGGTGGAGTGTGTGTGTGTCGAAACCTGACAGCCATCTCAATGGCTCTGAGCTCGACAGGCTCAGCAGGAGCGAAGGTGTCATGTAGTCAACATGACGCTGGACACAGTTCTCTTGTGCTGGCGTCTAATGGCCCTCGAGTTGGATTGTGGGGCCTTGTCAATAAGCAATTTGCATTTCTACAAGCGGCCAACTGTTGCTTGGGCAGGTACAATACATTGACGAAAGACTTCATCCCTAATTAATCAATCGCAGGCTGAGTTAGTCCAGGGGTGGGCAACCCACAATGTTGAAAGAACCACATTGGACCAAAAACACAAAAAACAAATCTGTCTGGAGCCGCAAAAAGTTAAAAGCCTTATATAAGTGTTATAATGAAGGCAACGCATTAAGTAAGTGTCTCAGAGGGTGAGATAACTCCTGGAAATGACTGGCTTAAAGCTGCCAAAGGTATAGATGTGTGTGTCCAAGTTAGGGAAGGACAGGCTGTCTTCTTCTAATGGATTTATTACAATCTTTGCAAGCTGGGTAATGTTTTCTGTGGTCTGGAACAACATGGCACACAAACAACTATGCAGCCAATATTACATACAGATAATGTGTCATGACACATGCAGATATAAATTAAATACACAGAGGGCATAAGTAAAGGAAATTAAATTAACTCAAATGAGCCGCTCAGTGGCCTTGTGGTTAGAGTGTCCGCCCTGAGATTGGTAGGTCGTGAGTTCAAAACCCGGCCGAGTCATACCAAAGAGTATACAAATGGGACCCATTACCTCCCTGCTTGGCACTCAGCAGCAAGGGTTGGAATTGGGGGTTAAATCCCCAAAAATTATTCCCAAGCGCGGCCACCGCTGCTGCTCACTGCTCCCCTCACCTCCCACGGGGTGGAACAAGGGGATGGTAATTTCACCACACCGAGTGTGTGTGTGACTATCAGTGGTACTTTAACTTTAACTTGAAATATACCTACAAATGAGGCATAATGATGGAATATGTACACACAGCTAGCCTAAATAGCATTTTAGCATAGAATATTAGCACTCCACGCAAGTCAATAACATCAACAAAGCTCACCTTTGTGCATTCACGCACAGCATAAAACGTTTGGCGGACAAAATGAAACAAAGAAGGGGTGGCATAAAACACGTCTTTCTGTGGCAGCAGAAACAAACACGTAAACAAACTACGGTGAGTTCAAGGGCCGCCAAAATTAGTAGGACAAAATGGCGCTGGCCAAATACTGTCATCAGTGAAGCATAAACACAAACATATTAAACAGTGGGATTTCTAACAATTAGGAATGTTTGTGTTATGTTTTTTTTTACTTTTTTAAATCTATCCTGTCCACTCAAATCATATAGCTCGTATATATCGTACAGATTTACTTTAGATTTACTTTAGAAAAGGGAAGTGTTGGATACTTCTTTTGTTGCCTTATGCATGTATATATGTATGTATCTATGTATGTTTGTATGTATATATATATATATATATATATATATATAAATAGATATAAATGCATATATATGCATATATATACAGTGTGTGTATATATATATATATATATATATATATATATATATATATATATATATATATATATATATATAATTAATTTGTATTTGTTAATTTAGTGTATTTTTTATAAAATACATTTTTCAAATTGATTTTTACAATCATGAATACATTTAGAATCAAAATAAATAGAAATCGCTCATGGCTCATTTCAACTTAAGTTTAAGGTACCAAATATGGTTTCTCCAAATTAAAAGTCTTTGGCATGATGGTGATCCTACTCTTGGCAGCTAAAAGTATCAAGCTGTGATGGATGCTATTATCGGCAAACGACACGGTGCAATTGAATATTCCTAGTCTAAAGTGAAAGACAAGAGTCTGATGTGATTACAGTCAGACCACAAATACATTTTAGTGTTTGTTACAGTTTTTGTGTCAGTGAATAAGATGAGGGACGTGAAGCCTGCATCCAGACGTCTGGGCTGCCAAACCTAATCTGGC
This sequence comes from Nerophis lumbriciformis, assembly GCF_033978685.3. Lineage (NCBI taxonomy): Eukaryota > Metazoa > Chordata > Actinopteri > Syngnathiformes > Syngnathidae > Nerophis > Nerophis lumbriciformis. Next base: position 35,310,959 of record NC_084559.2, on the reverse strand, counting down.
ACCGTCGGGCCCCCTTCTGGATCGCTACTGTATGATTGACAGAGGTTGTCATAGTGACGGGGCATGGGGGTTCAAGCTGGTCCCAATTGAGTCTTAATGTTGATGGAGGGGAGGGGGCCGGTATAGGACGTGTTGGTGTTGATTCAGATCACTTTCAAGCCTCCATTGGTTCCTCCATCCCTCCCCCCCTGCTCCTCACACACGCTTTCCCTCCATCCACTCATCACCTGCCAGCCCACGGCTGTATCACAGGCAGAGTCAGTGGAGAGGAACGGGTTAAGGCCTCGGTCTCCCCCCCTCCACTTCTATCTTCCATATGTGTGTGTGTGTTGAGGTTAAATACTCTCTTTGTGGTGTGTGTGTGTGTGTGTGTCAAGAGAGGAGGGGGTGTTGGTGCTGAGGAGGGGAGCAGATGGACAGCCTCTCTGCTTCCTATTGTATCGTGTCCATGTCAACTCTCTCTGCTCTCTATCGCTCTATCTTCACTTTTTTCCTCCGCTCGTGTCTTCCTCTTCCTCCGCCACTGCGTCCATACGCTCTCACCCACTGTTGTCTCGCAGCAGATGGCTGCACGGGGCAGCGACAACGGAGGAGAAGTGTGAGCAGGGGATGGGGAGAGGAGAAGCGGGCCTAGGAGGTGGGGGTCAGGCATATGGAGAGCCTGGTTAAGGGGCCCCTCTCACAAGGAGTGTGTATGTGCGCGTGGTAGCGCGGTGAATAGGCGAGGGGGGAGGCGGCATACAATAGATACACATTAATATAGAGATTTGACTCTAATAGACAGAAAGCGAGCGGGAGGAAGGTAAGCATGGATAAAGACATGGAAATAATGTAAAACCCTCTTTTCATAGATTTATGTACTTTTTACTAAACTTTTCTGGCCATCATCAGTGAATAATTCTGAGTCTAAAGGCCAACCTTGGCCAAAGGAACAAGTGGGACTCCAGACCAGTGTTTTTCAACCTTTTCTGAGCCAAGGCACTTTTTTTTTCATTGAAAAAATCTCGAGGCACACCACCAGCAATTAGAAAATGAAACTCAGCCGCCGATATTGACAAAAAAAAGTTGTTCTCGCATTTGTTGGATATGAATTCAAACCATAACCAACCATGCATCACTATAGCTCTTGTCTCAGTGTCACATCACGCCGTGACATATTTGGAGTTTGTTGGTGTTTTACTGTGTGTAGTGTTTTAGTTCTTATCTTGCGCCCCTATTTTGTTGTTGATTGTCATGTCATGTACGGATGTACTTTGTGGACTCCGTCTGCTGCTCCACACGCTGTAAGTCTTTGCTGTCGTCCAGCATTCAGTTTTTGTTTACTTTGCAGAAAAAGTGTGGAAACCCCTGGTCTACAGTAAGGTCATTTTAGCCAATCAGAAGTCAGCAAACCAGTTCAAGACACCAAAGCAACATCTGCAAATAAAGGAAAATGTGGAGGTGTGATGTCACTTCCTGAGTTAGAAAATTATTTCCTCCATGGGGTTAAGGATGCAACGATTGTAGATTTAGACTGCGCGGATGTGAGAAAAAAAGAGGAAGATTGAGAAAAAAAAGAGGACAAATTCTCTCAGTACCAAGTGCTGCCACGCAAACCCCAAAATAACATTTTATTTTTGTTTTATTTTTTATTCTTTTTTTCTTTTTCTTTTTCTTTTTTAAAATTATTATTATTATTTAGTCCAACATAATAATACACAATAATACAATAATAATACAATCTTAATTCCAAAACCAAACCCGGCCATGCGACATTCGGAATACCAATCAACCGAGCAATTGACAGGACTCACAAACATGATACAAAACAATCCAAACATAGTCCAACAAAAATGAATATCAACAACAGTATCAATATTAATACGCATTCCAACATAGCAGTGATTAGAAATCCCTCATTTACATTATCATCACAGCTATTTATAAACCCCTAAATAACATTTTGAAAATTAAGGGAATAAGTGGTAGAAAATGGATGGATGGAAGACTACATTTCCTCCAATGGGTTGCGTTTTACACTATCACACTTTATCTTACATTTAGATTTTATGTCATCTACCAACCTCTTTTGGACACTTACATGTCCCATGTAATGTACCACAGATTTTTTTTTTTTAGTAGATAATTTACTAACATTAGTGTCATTGAAAATGTAATGTCCAATTCTATAACATGCATGCAAAGAACTCAGAAAATGTTTTCCATTTGGCAACACTTTTTTGTAGCCTCGCCCCCTCGGGTTATATACTTCTGGTATTGTGACCTCTGTGTCAGGCTTGTTACTGACAGTTTAGTTATGTTTTGGGTTTTCGTCTGTGTTTGTGTTTATTTCCTGTCAGCGCTCTTATTTTGGTTCCATTTCCTGCATGTCTCCCTGAGCGCTCGTTTCCCTCACCTGTACCTGATTGGCAGCCTGTCACAACTGGTGGCAGTTGCCAATCAGGCTACTATTTATGCCTGCCTCGCCCTCCAGTCAGGGCTCGATGATTCTGTGAGGGACTGCTGTCGGTCTTGAGCCCCAAGATGCAGATATGGCAGGCTTAGCGCAGGAAAACATGACTTTAATGTGGAAAAAAAACCAAATAGTGCAACTGGTAAGTGCACATGCAGGGAAAACAGGAAAGAGGAATCAGCCAACAGGAACCAGGATAACAGGAGGCAGGAAACAGGTAACAGGATACAATCATCAAGCCCTGACTGGAGGGCGAGGCAGGCATAAATAGTCGCCTGATTGGCAACTGCAACCAGTTGTGCCAGGCTGCCAATCAGGGACAGGTGAGGGAAACAAGCGCTCAGGGAGACATGCAGGAAATGGAACCAAAATAAGAGCGCTGACAGGAAAAAAACACAAACACAGAGGAAAACCCAAAACATAACCAAACTGTCAGTAACAAGCCTGACACTTTGTTTACATCCGTCACGTCAAAATTATACCTTCCCGCTAGCTACTAATAACCACTCTAGAACTACAACTGGTTCGGAACTAACAGTGTTCGGTTTGTAATCATCCAAATATGATTAGCAGTAAAGTAGACAGCTGTCAAAGTTGTGCTTCGGAGAGCGAACGGAGGCGACAACAAGTAAGCGAGCTAGACGTTGAGCTAACGAGCGAGCTTGTTTCGGTGCTCCTGATCTTCTTCCCGTTCTGCGACTCCGTACAGCGTTTAGGCAAGAGAAACAGCGAGTACCTGCGGCTGAGGTTCAACAAGTTGTGTTTAGATCGTATCATGATATTTTAACTTGAAAATTAATGTTTAAAAACGCTGATTTCCGTGGACATTTCACATGCCTGAGACTGTGTGATTGTAGCCTGAGTAACAGTATTGTAGACACCGCGATATTGCGGTTTCAAAATACTCACACTCTTGATGTGACGTGTGACAATATCGAACGGAAACTTGGCAAGTGTAGTTTTTTTCTGGTGCTTTTGCGTTGGCCGGTCTGAACATAAACTACATCACCCAAAATCCTCTGCGCAAAAGTGTGTTCGTAGTAGATAAGAGGAATTGGGTTTTTTTTACGGACATTTCCTGTAAATTTCATCAAAATCTCTCCATAGCTTTTTGAGTAATGTTGCTAACAAACTGACTAACAATCAGAGGCAATCAGTAATGTAGTTTGCTCATTTTCCTCGACTGGTGCACTAACATCATGTGGTTTATTTAATTTTTTTTACATATGTTGCATCATCTACAAAGATACAAATAATTGCTATTACGACATCTAGTGGACACATTTAGAACAGCAGTTTATTTCTTTCAAAAATGTCGGCTCATTTTTATACTTAGCAAACTCGTCCCGCAGGCCGGATAAAACCTGTTCGCGGGCCTGATCTGGCCCTCGTGCCGTACGTTTGACACCCCTGATATAAACACAATCCAACATCCTCTTATCCTCCCTTTTGTGTGCACCTCCTTCGGACACTTCTTTCATTCTGTCTCCTCCGCGGCTATCGTGCCTAAGTAAACAAGGTAACCAATTTAGAATGTTTCATCACCTTATTGCCATCCATTAATCCAAGTATCATGCCTGCAGGACAAGGAATAGCTAAACATGCTTCACTACACACCGTAGGAGGATGCAATAGTTCACCGGCATCACCGCTAACAAAAGCTAGCACGCACGAATGTAAACAAATGCCATGGGTGGATCTACACCTGACATCCACTGTAATGATACCAAGTACAAGAGCGTATCTAGTCGATACTACTATAATTATATCCAACTATTTTATCTTCACAAAATCTTTTTTCCTTTTAAAAAAAAAATCATATAATATTCATAAACTCAGGAAATATGTCCCTGGACACTTGAGAACTTAAATTATGATGAATGTATGATCCTGTAACTACTTGGTACCGGATCGATACCTACATTTGTGGTATCACCAAAAACTAATGTAAAGTATCAAACAACAGAAGAATAAGTGATTATTACATTTTAACAGAAGTGTAGATAGAACATGTTAAAAGAGAAAGTAAGCAGATATTAACAGTAAATGAAAAAGTAGATTAATAATACATGTTTACAGCTTGTCCCTAATAATGTTGACAAAATAATATACACAATATATTACTGCATATGTCAGCAGACAAATTAGGAGCCTTTGTTTGTTTACTAAAAGACAAGTTGTCTAGTATGTTCACTATTTTATTTGAAGACAAATTTGTTCTTTGATTGCAATAAGAAACATATGTTTATATAGTAAGATTTGTATCTAAAATAAAGCCAATAATGCCATTTTTGTGGTCTCATTTATTTAGAAAAGTAGAAATATCGCAAAGTATCGAAATACATTTTGGTACCGGTACCGGTACCAAAATATTGGTATCGAGACAACCCTAGTTCATTGTGTTCTTCATGGTGTTTTTAAAACTGCACCAACTTTCTCCTGAGAATTTTCAACTAACTTCAATCAATCAATCAATCAATGTTTATTTATATAGCCCTAAATCACAAGTGTCTCAAAGGGCTGCACAAGCCACAACGACATCCTCGGTACAAAGCCCACATAAGGGCAAGGAAAAACTCACCCCAGTGGGACGTCGATGTGAATGACTATGAGAAACCTTGGAGAGGACCGCATATGTGGGTAACCCTCCCCCCTGTAGGGGAGACCGAATGCAATGGATGTCGAGTGGGTCTGACATAATATTGTGAGAGTCCAGTCCATAGTGGATCCAACATAATAGTAAGAGTCCAGTCCATAGTGGGGCCAGCAGGACACCATCCCAAGCGGAGACGGGTCAGCAACTTGATGTGTTTTGTCAAGACGATTATTTGTGACATGTACATTTTCAGAATGTGTTTGTTGTAATTTGGGCTGAAGTAAACAACAAAAGAGAAACCTATCTGAAGTTGTCATAGTTGTATTTTTAAGTTATTATGCCATGATTTTTTTTCCATGCGGCCCCTGATTTAAAATGAGTTTGACACTCAACAGACTAATGCTAAACTAAGTGACACCTTTATATTTAAGTCACTTCTTGATGAAGTAACTTGACACTGACATAATTTATTTTGGTTATTATGTACTCTCCGTCATTCACTGTAAAGCTCAATGGTGATCCCGTAAAAGCTGCACCATACTGGCTGTGTTACATCCTTTAGCCGCAACTTGCTTTTGAGCCATTGTCTTCAATGGCTACCTAGTCATTTTTTAAGTACCCAAAAATGTTCCCACACTGACGACTTCAACTTTTTTTGGGGTGGAAAAAATTTGCTGCTTTGTCCTGCTGACATTTTTAATCTAATTTATCTTACTAAGCGTGTGCACCGCTGGTATAACTTGTGTATTTTCCTGTGCAGGTTGTACCGAAAACAAAATACCAGTATAATGTCTGTTTATAGTGGGCGACTAGGACTTAAACACATGGTGTAGTGGTGCCTTAGTGATTTAATAATTGTGATGTTTTCAATCACGGTTAATAGTAAAACCGATTAATCGTTACATCTCTACATGGGACTAGGGTTTTCCCGATACCGGTACCGTAACCAAAATGTATTTCGATACTTTTTGATACCTTTCGATACTTTTGTAAATAAAGGCGACCTCAAAAAATGGCATTATTGGCTTTATAGTGAAACATGTTTAGCTATTCCTCGTCCTGCAGGGATGATACTTGTAAGAAACTCACTTTATTCGTCGCCATGGGGGCGAGGATTAGTGATTTAGAAGTAACTAAAACACTGCCGACTGCGGATGGATGTTCGCTGCTAGCTAGCTAGCCATGTCTTAAAGCACTCTTCCTGAGGGCTTTTCAGTGTTATAACTTCCCCATTATCGTTAGTTTTTAGGCCAAAATGCGTCCGTTCTCCCTTTCCTGTCTGCACTGTGTCTGCTTGTAAGTACTCCGTGATTGTGCGCTGCCGAACATGCTCCTGTGCTCATAAAACCAGCAATGTCACAATGTGACAACAAACCGGTACTTTTCAAACAGAGTATAGTACTGTTTTTGATTAATTAGTATTGCGATACTGTACTTGCACCGGTATACCGTACAACCCTACCTGGGACCCACACTTACTAAAATACATCATGTATTAGTACTTATATATTTGTACCTACTTGGTATTGGATCCATACCCATATTTGTCGTATCGCCCACAACTAATGTATCCAAACAACAGAAGAATAAGTGCTTATTAACATAAGTGTAGATAGAAACATGTTACAACAGTAGGAACTATATATTATCAATAAATTAGCAAGTAGATTAATAATCATTTTCTTGCTAATATAAGAGAAAATAATAGACTCAAAGTGGTGGGCCAGCGAACATCTCCTGTCATAGAGTTCTGGGCGAGGAAATATACCCTATGCTTGCGTTGTTTTAGGCTGTTCTTCAGAGTTCCTCGAGAGGTAATCAAGAAGGGCGAAAGAGTGCAAGATTTTACGAAATACGACGAGAAAAGTGGCACACACTCCAGTCTAAGGGAGCAGATCTAGTCGAAGAACGCACAAGTTTGCAGCGATCACTTTGTTAAAGGTTTGTTTGTTATAGTTTTATTGTTTGACTCTTCCCATTTAAGTGTAATCTTGATATTATTTGTATTTTATCTTGTTGCGGAGTTCGTAAAACGCAGTTTTGCCACAATTGGTTCGAAAAGCACCAACTCTAAATAAAAGAAAGCAAATGTGAGCAAAACCTAAGAGTTAAGCTCTTACCAAAGGCAGCAGTCATACATGAAGCTTTCAGCACATTCACAATGTTAATATCTATAGTTATATTTTCATAAAGACGAGGAAATTACGCATACTCGTAAACGCCACGTGTATCAACAATATGGCAACAAACATGGCTGTAGACGCAATGTTAAATCATGAAATGCAACCTTACTTGAACAAAAACGAGGCATGATTTATCCAGGAGACTCTTGATACCAATTTTCTCGACCCAGCAACACACAAAGAAGTTGACCTCCATGCTTTTCCAAGTTTTCATCTTTCTTGTCGGGTAGAATGGCGTCTGGAGCACACGATACTTTGACGTTTCTGGGAACCCGACCAACAGATAATCCTTTATCACTGGACAAATCTTTTTTGATAATGTATAGTGATAGTATAGTATAGTGATAGATTCAATTGCATAGTTTGATTTTTTTGCTCCTATCTGCTTTTAATGTTAAGATCTAGGCACCTTGCGTACTTAGATAGTTTGCACTCTGTTAGATAGATGGGTAGTATTTTATTGATTCCTTCAGGAGAGTTCCCTCAGGAAAATTAAAATTCCAGCAGAAGTGTACGGAATTGAGATCAAATGTAAATGTTTAAAGGGGAACATTATCACAATTTCAGAATGGTTAAAACCATTAAAAATCAGTTCCCAGTGGCTTATTATATTTTTCGAAGTTTTTTTTTAAATTTTGCCCATCACGCAATACCCCTAAAAAAAGCTTCAAAGTGCCTGATTTTAACCATCGTTATAAACACCCGTCCAATTTCCTGTGACGTCACATAGTGAAGCCAACACAAACAAACATGGCGAATAGAACAGCAAGCTATAGCGACATTAGCTCGGATTCAGACTCGGATTTCAGCGGCTTAAGCGATTCAACAGATTACGAATGTATTGAAACGGATGGTTGTAGTGTGGAGGCAGGTAGCGAAAACGAAATTGAAGAAGAAACTGAAGCTTGCATACGGTTTGAACCGTATGCAAGCGAAACCGACGAAAACGACACGACAGCCAGCGACACGGGAGAAAGCGAGGATGAATTCGGCGATCGCCTTCTAACCAACGATTGGTATGTGTTTGTTTGGCATTAAAGGAAACTAACAACTATGAACTAGGTTTACAGCATATGAAATACATTTGGCAACAACATGCACTTTGAGAGTGCAGACAGCCCAATTTTCATCAATTAATATATTCTGTAGACATACCCTATGGCGGCAGATTTCTTTGACTTTATCGTTGGAAATGCATCTGCTTTGAGTGTCGCAGGATATCCACACATTCTTGCCATCTCTGTCGTAGCATAGCTTTCGTCGGTAAAGTGTGCGGAACAAACGTCCAATTTCTTGCCACTTTCGCATCTTTGGGCCACTGGTGCAACTTGAATCCGTTCCTGTTCGTGTTGTTACACCCTCCGACAACACACCGACAAGGCATGATGTCTCCAAGGTACGGAAAATAGTCGAAAAAACGTAAAATAACAGAGCTGATTTGACTCGGTGTTTAAAAAAAATGGCGGATTGCTCCCCGATGTGACGCCACGATGTGACGCCACGTTGTGACGTCATCGCTCCGAGAGCGAATATTAGAAAGGCATTTAATTCGCCAAAATTCACCCATTTAGAGTTCGGAAATCGGTTAAAAAAATATATGGTCTTTTTTCTGCAACATCAAGGTATATATTGACGCTTACATAGGTCTGGTGATAATGTTCCCCTTTAAAAATGTTGGCTGTGCAGTAGCCATATTGGTTTGGTGTTTTACTTCTGTTCAAAAGTCACGTGCAAATTAGGCGTCTTTGTAACCCGTTTTAAAATGGTTCTATTATCATTTATATTACAATTGCCGTGATATATATCATTATTGCAGGAGGCTGCTGTATACATCATGCTGTAGATTTTAAGAACCCAGAGTGCACATTTCCAAAACGTCCTTTTTTATAGAGAAAAGTTAGTGATTTTTGCAAAAGTCTGTGGAAAATACATGTTTGTATTCGGCATTTTGTTGTTTTGTGGTGAAAAGTCCTGGATGAATAGCATGTTTTAAAGATGCTAATAAACACTAAGTTCATTAAAGATTAATTCAACAGCAGAAATTAGGGAAGTGCAGGAAAAAAAAGAAGAAAAAAAAGAAGAGTAGTCGCGCAAAGCAATGCATGATATTTCATCGTAGACATTTATAACGACATGCAGACTCCCGGTGTCAGGGGACAAACCCACACACATGCATAAATGGGATATGATGCTCTTCCCTTCTCTGTCTCCAGCTGACATCACACACATGCTGGACGTCCTCTCACACACAGCTCTTTGTCTGGCCATGCTGTGTGTGTTTTCAAGATGAATGCGTGTGTTCTAACAGATTGGGTCCTGGGTCAACCACTGCATCAGTCTTCCAGACACACACACACGCACACATCCGTCGCTCCAGCTCACACACACACACCCACGCACACATCATGTTGAGTCCAGATTGCAGTTAGAGTGAGTGTTCTCCTGGTTATCTGTCCAGTTCTCAGGACGCACCAAATGTGTCTCTTAATCCATTTCACTATCTGGGGGGAGAGATAAGCCAGAGCTTGTTTTCCAGGAGTGTGGCCCAGTCTGTGTGTTGTTGTTATTGTTGTGGATGTACACGTGTGTGTGTGTGTGTGTGTGTGTGTTTATTCATAGTGTACGGTGATGATAGACACACTTATCTGGTCTTGACAGCCCCCTCTGCTTGGTGGTCCCCGTGGCAGTGTGTGTGTGTGTGTGTGTCGTGGCATGGTCTCCCAGCGGTATTTAGGATTATTATGTGTTAGTCAAGTGCATTCACAAGGAAATGAATGCTGCACACAGTGGTCGCGACGTGTGTGTGTGTGTGTGTGTGTGTGTGTGTGTGTGTGTGTGTGTGTGTGTGTGCAAAATGGTTAGCCTTTTGATGTCAGCTCTTTATCCTTGGCTGGGATGGCGGTTGGTGACCTGAGGGACTTGATGAGCTCATAAAATAGGCTTGTGTGTGTCAGTTTTGTGCGTATGCGTGAATGGTTTTGCTTCCAGGGAGTGATTTATGAACGTTTGTGCTTATGAAATGATCACCTCTAATGTGGCCTGACCAAACTCTCACATTTTCGGTGTCTGGTGTCATCGCGGGGGGAAATGTCCTGGCTTTTTATTGTGTCTTCAGTTGGGATTCTTTGAGAGAAAAAGAGCTGGGAATGCTTTAAGGGGCGTTTCCCTGTGGTCGAAGGGGGATGGGAAATGTGTGTGTGTGTGTGTGTGTGTGTGTGTGTGTGTGTGTGTGTGTGTGTGTGTGTGTGTGTGTGTGTGTGTGCTGGGGAGGGGTGAGTGATTTAGCACTGTTGAAACACCAGCTGTCCATCTGTGCCTGACCCCCATACACACCCAGTACACACTTGAAACACACACCGACACCCAAACTGGCACACACACACACACACACACACACACACACACACACACACACACACACACACACACAGACACACACACACACACCTCATGTCTAACCTCTGATCTGCCTCTGGCCGACTCTCAAACCTGAAGAGCGTCCAGACAAAACACGTTCTGTTCACCGGCAACCACTTAAAGTCCTGCACGTTCTTCTTCATCAGCCTAAACAAGATGGCCCACTAATCAGCTCTGCAGCTACACTCCAAGTCAGCACACAAACGCGCATGGACACACAAAGGAATGCTAAAGAAGAGATGAACTTTGACCCTGATGGACATTCAAAAGTTGAGGTGATAGCTGGATTCCACATTTGCGTGTGTGTGTGTGTGTGTGTGTGTGTGTGTGTGTGCACTGAATTGTTTGTTTGTGTGAGTAGGTCAGGGTTGAGACAACTGGAGTCTGGCCTTTGCTTTCTTCCCTCTGGGATGGATTTGCTGTGTGTGTGTGTGTGTGTGTGTGTGTGTGTGTGTGTGTGTGTGTGTGTGTGTGTGTGTGTGTGTGTGTGTGTGTGTGTGTGTGTGTGTGTGTGTGTGTGTGTGTGTGTGCTGACCATTTGGCTGGGACTGTAGCTAATTCCTCAATCAGACACACACAAGCCGTCTTCGCTCCGCATCTTGGAGGTCAAGCCCCATTCATTCACCATTGTGCCCGATCCCAGTGGGTCCTTGTTGGTTTTCAGGCAGATGTAACCACGCCATAAAAGCCAGTCTAGCTCAGTGTATACTCTCATGAAGAAGAAACAGCTTAGTCAGTCATATTTTGGAGATAAATAGAATATTTTGACAATGTGGGATACCATGAATTGATTTACGTGGACCCCGACTCAAACAACACTGTTTCCCTCACATTAATTTATTTGTGGCGGCCCGCCACGAAAGAATTACGTCCACCACAAATAGATTTTTCGGCTTTTGACTCGATCGACCGCTCATAAAAGCAATGAGACTCTGTCTGTGAATGTTGCTTGTAGTTACAATTCCGGTGCAGTCAGGTGGCGGTAGCCTACTATGCATTGTAACTCCGCCAATAGCACTTAATTCACCTGGTGGGCCAGAAGAAAAAGAAGACGACGAAGTAAAAGAAGAACGGACCGACCGGATCAAAATACGAGGGTAAGACGTCTTGGCAAACAAGTTCAAAAGTGGTCCGAACCTGTGCAGTGTGCAGCACGACTCGGATTTTGTTAATTTTTATTTTCGGGATTTGAATGCATTTATTTTGAAAGGACAGCTGGAGAGAGACGGGAGAGGGGGGATTGACGCGGAGCAAAGCGAATCGAACTGGGTCGCCGCAGCGGGTGCTCTACCAGGTGAGATAGGTTATAGCTGCATCGCTCGCGGCTTGTCATATATTTAACGTTAATCCGCGATTTCACCGAGCGTTTCACTGACGGTGAGCAGCCTGATGCTGCTTCATTAACACCGCCGCCGTTTGACTCGGGGGCCGGGGCAGACGCACGCAGTAACAGTCACCTGTTACCATACCGACGAGCTAACGTGTCCAGGTTATAACCCTGTTGTCAATAAACACACGTGGAGACAGTGCTTCAGATACTGCATTAATACTGAAGCTAAATTGTCCACTGTCCACTGCAGCATGTGAATGCAATGAAAATAATAAAATCTGAGCCAACCAGCTGTTAAAATGTTGTCCAGGTTAATGTTTTGGCCATTAAAGGCCCTTCATTTCAAGATTTCAACTGTGATCGGGCTTTAAACAGGTGGCTGACCTATTCAGATGGGTGTAACTGCTACTGGTCAAATAATGTGAAATAGCATTTAATTTTACATGTATGCAATGCCATTTAAATGTAATTATAGATAATAATAATAATTGTAGTAACATATAAGCCATGAGCACTACACAGCCAGAAAAAAATCTAGACAGGACAAGTAAAAATATTGGGGCAAGTAGATTTGAGAAGTCGGGCAAGTAGAAAAAAACCTTAACGTTGAAATCTGCATGTGTTGAGCTGCTGCCGCTTAAGGTTAGACGGCACTGTACATAGAGCGGTTCTGCTCGTTAGTAATAAATTCTAATGTTGGATGTTCACTCCTTCACACAGATGATGTATGCACTAATTAAAGGGGCAGAGCTTTAAGAGACATTTTAGTTTTTATATTTTATAAGATATATTTTTTTCAGAACCACAATTAATAAATATTTCAGTGATAAACTAATTGTTCAAATCTGTATATAAATATGTACATAAAATGTTGTAATTATATTCCAACTCCGCGTTCTTCTTGGTCATCGCCGCTGCCGCCGCCACTCCCCACCCCCCCCGACCACACCACCACAAATAGATGCCTGTCCTGTGGGAAACACTGAACAAGTTGAAAAACTTATTCGGGTGTTACCATTTAGTGGTCAATTGTACGGAATATGTACTGAACTGTGCAATCTACTAATAAAAGTTTCAATCAATCAATCAAAACCAGTGCATTACACCTAAGACAACCTAAGAGTTAAGCTCTTACCAAAGGCAGCAGTCATAAATGAAGCTTTCAGCACATACACAATGTTGACATCTATACTTGTGTTTTGATAAAGACGAGGAAAATACGCATACTCGTAAATAAGGCAACAAACATGGCTGTAGATGCGATGTTAAATCATGAAATGCAACCTTACTTGAGCAAAAACGAGGCATGATTTATCCGGGAGAGTCTTGATACCAATTTCCTTGACCCAGCAACACACAAAGAAGTTGTAGACCTCCATGCTTTTCCAAGTTGTCATCTTTTTTGTCGTGTAGAATGGCGTCTGGAGCACACAATACTTTCACATTTCTGGGAACGCGACCAACAGATAATCCTTTATCACTGGACAAATCTTTTTTGATAATGTATAGTAATTGTATAGTATAGTGATAGATTAAATTGCATAGTTTGATTTTTTGCTCCTATCTGCTGTGTGGTGCCTTAGTGATTAAATAATTATGATGTTTTCAATCATGGTTAATAGTAAAACCGATGAGTCATTACATCCCTACATGGGACCCACACTTACTAGAATACATCATGTATTAGTTCTTATATATTTGTAACAACTTGGTATTGGATCCATACCCAAATTTGTAGTATCGCCCAAAACTAATGTTAAGTATCTAAACAACAGAAGAATAAGTGCTTATTTACATAAGTGTAGATGGAAACATGTTACAACAAAAAGTCACTAGATATTATCAATAAATTAGCAAGTAGATTAATAATAATTTACTGGGTAATATAAGACAAAATAAAATACTTTTGAATTTTAATAGTATTTTTCCTTTCCCGAGGAAAAATGCCCAATGCTTGCGTTGTTTTAGGCTGTTGGAACCCTTTAAATCGCAAAAAGGATAAATGTTTCTTCAGAGTTCCTCAAGAGGTAATGAAGAAGGGCGAAAAAGTGCAAGATTTTATGAAAGATGACGAGAAAAGTGGCACACACTCCAGTCTAAGGAAGCAGATCCATTCGAAGAACGCACAAGTTTGCAGTGATCTCTTTGTTAAAGGTTTGTTTGTTATAGTTTTATTGTTTGACATTTCCCATTTAAGTACTATCTTGATATTATTTGTATTTCATCCTGTTGCTAAGTTTTTAAAACACAGTTTTGCTGCAAGTGTTTCGAAAAGCACCAACTCATCGAGTCTAAATAAAAGAAAGCAAATGTGAGCAAAACCTAAGAGTTAAGCTCTTACCAAAGGCAGCAGTCATAAATGAAGCTTTCAGCACATTCACAATGTTGACATCTGTAGTTATATTTTGATAAAGACGAGGAAAATACGCATGCTCGTAAACGCCGCGTGTATCAACAATAAGGCAACAAACATGGCTGTAGACGTGATATTAAATCATGAAATGCAACCTTACTTGAGCAAAAACGAGGCATGATTTATCCGGGAGAGTCTTGATACCAATTTCCTCGACCCAGCAACACAAAGAAGTTGTAGACCTCCATGCTTTTCCAAGTTTTTTTCTTTTTTGTCGTGAAGAATGGCGTCTTGAGCACACGATATTTTGACATTTCTGGGAACGCGTAAACGGATAATCCTTGATCACTGGACAAATCTTTTTTGATAATGTATAGTGATAGTATAGTATAGTGATAGATTCAATTGAATAGTTAGATTTTTTTGCTACTGTCTGCTTTTAATGGTAAGATTTAGGCACCTTGTGTTCTTAGGCCCCTTCTACGCTTAACCGGCTAAGGTTATCCAGAGTAAATCCCACCTAACCTTATCCTTGTCCACACACACACGCAATGGTTGTTCAAGACCCCCTCCCCCCTTCCGTCCGCCGGCGCAACGCGACCTAGTACGTATGCGCGGAAAATGTGCACGTCATAGTCACCTCCAATGTTGCTTTGTGTGTAAGTTCTTAAATAAAGTTTAACTTATCTGAACAATATTCAGTGTTGTGGTATTTCAATTAACTGTAATCCAGTGTGTTGCGGGGCCCTATTGTAGTGAATCACACCTGAGCCATTATGAATTAATCAAATCTTTATTGGACATGTGAATGTAAACAATGTGACAAAGAACATGTTACGTCAGTCAATCATGGGATCTAGATATCTGGTCAGGACACTCCTCACTCTTTTGCCTTCACCTTCATTGTCCTTTCGTTTTTGGTGACTTTATATACTCTGGACCTAGACGTTGAGTCTGCAACATACATGGCGGACAATAACTGGTACAGTCTGCTTTGCCAGTCCAAATGCCTTTGATGTTTTCCGTAGTCTTCCCTTGAGGGCCAGGTAATAAAAAGCACACGCTACCTTTTTTATCACATCCACGGGGGCCCACATTCTCGTTGACTCTCCTTCGACAAATGGACAAAGTTTTTCGGTAAGTTGAATTACAGTTGACCTGGACATTCGAAAGTTGTCTTACCGTCTAAGATGTGTTGTATCCGAAACAGCTGCAATCGCTTTCTCTTAAGGTATTCATGTGTGATTTCCACAAGCGTCTGTACATGTAGAAGAACGAGAAACACGGGCATGTCTGGATGACTCGCCTCCATCTTTCCAGTGGTTATCTCCGGTTGTTATGAAGCTGTGGGGCGCGGTCTTTCTGGCATCACTTCCTCTCTGAACTCAGTTTGTAAACAATCAATGAGTCCATACAAAGCTACGTGCCGGAGATTCAAGAAATACACGGCGCACTTACCCGTATAAAAAATTATGCAAGGAGGGGTACCTTAAACCAGTGTTTTTCAACCACTGTGCCGTAAAATACAGTCTGGTGTGTCGTGGGGGATTATCTAATTTCACATATTTGGGTTAAAATACTTTTTGCAAACCAGTAATGGTAGTCTGCAAATTATGTGTTGTTGTTGAGTGTCGGTGCTGTCTAGAGCTCGGCAGAGTAACCGTGTAATACTCTTCCATTGCTTTGTAGATGTGGGAAACAGCGGGAGGCAGTGTGTAGGTAAAAAGGTGTTTATTGCTTAGACCAAAAATAAACAAAAGGTGAGTGCCCCTAAGAAAAGGCATTGAAGCTTAGGGAAGGCTATGCAGAACAAAACTAAAACTGAAATGGCTACAAAGTAAACAAAAACAGAATGCTGGACGACAGCAAAGACTTACTGTGGAGCAAAGACGGCACCCACAATGTACATCCGAACATGACATGACAATCAACAATGTCCCCACAAAGAAGGATTAAAACAACAGAAATTATTCTTGATTGCTAAAACAAAGTAGATGCGTGAAATATCGCTCAAAGGAAGACATGAAACTGCTACAGGAAAATACCAACAAAAGAGGAAAAGCCACCAAAATAGGAGCGCAAGACAAGAACTAAAACACTACACACAGGAAAACAGCAAACTCAAAATAAGTCACGGTGTGATGTGACAGGTCGTGACAGTACACCTACTTTGAGACAAGAGCTATAGTGATGCATGTTTGGTTATGGTTTAAAGTCATACCCAACAATTGCGACAACGACTTATGACTGTCAACTGAGTTTTGTTTTTTAATCATTCCTGCTGGTGGTGTGCCTCCGGATTTTTTCAACACAAAAATTGTACCTTGGCTCAAAAAAGGTTGAAAAACACTGCCTTAAACGATGGTTTAGCGTGGCTGAAACGGGGCTTAGGCTAAATAATTATTCTATTAAGGGGTTATCCGGCTTAGTGTAGACATAGCCTTAGATAGTTTGCACTCTGTTTGCTGCACAGTAGCCATATTGGTTTGGTGTTTTACTTCCCTTTCAAAAGTCACGTGACGGAATACAATCTATACAACTTTAAATCAGAATCAGAATCAGAAATACTTTAATAATCCCCAAGGGGAAATTACAATTTTCAGCACAATCCCATTCAAGATCAGACAAACATTACAGGGAGACAGAACAGGATCATTGACAGGTCTGCCAACTTCCGGCGCCCCTTACAAAAAAGTAAGGCAAAATGACGCAATGTGTTACTCCAAACGTCAGCAACCAAATTAGGCGCCTTTGTAACCCGTTTTAAAATGGTTCTATTATCATTTATATTACTAATAATATGCCGTGATACGTATCATTATCGCAGAAGGCTGCTGAGTACATCGTGCTGTAGATTTGAAGCAACCCACACTACTCAGAATTAAAATTTCCAAAATGTCATTTTTTTTTAATAGAGAAAAGTTAGTGATTTTTGCAAAAGTCTGTGGAGCATATATGTTTGAATTCGGCATTTTGTTGTCTTGTGGTGAAAAGTCCTGGTTGAACAGCCTGTTTTAAAGATGCTAATACATGCTAAGTTCATTAGGGTTTGCACTCGATGAATTCAGTAGCAGAAATTAGGGAAGTGCAGGGAAACATCACTGTGCTTTTGCCGCTGTGCTTTATCTTTGAGTGTGTGTGTGTGCACAAATAGAGGGCAAGTGGTTTTGAGAGAAGGTCCATGTGGGATTTAGAGGGGTGTAGGTTAGGGTTGATGGAGAGTCAGGTGCAGTATTGACTTTCACTGTGTCTCACTTGAGGCGTAAGTGATTTTGTCAGTGAAATCTGATGGCCCCATCAGCTGCCTTGGACGTGCCTATCGGAAGGTGTGTGTGTGTGTGTGTGTGTGTGTGTGTGTGTGTGTGTGTGTGTGTGTGTGTGTGTGTGTGTGTGTGTGAAAGTGACACCAAGGAGGACAGTGGCAATCTGGTGTCCAAAAAAGCAAAAGGGCTTGGAAGTGTGACGTGGTAAGGCATTGCATTGTTGATGGCTGTGCTAAAGTAGAGTTTTTTTTAACTTTAAAAGTTAAAAAATGGCGCGAATGAGCGGCATCGTTAACTGCCACAATCGTGGTCATGATCGCTTCAGGTAAAGAAAGAATTTGCTGAGATTTTTCTCATTTCAAGCATGATAGCAAAGCCAAAGGAAGTGGGGTTATGAAGCTGATTAAGAGACGGCCAATAGCCTGGATAGCAGCCGTGAGACGATCAAACATGACTTTTAACGCCATCACCTGGTACATGTTGGTGTGTTCACTGCATATTCAAACTGAAGATTAAAGGAAGAGGACACGTATTTTGGCTCTAGCAGTTTTATGGGATGCGTGTCTGTGGGCGAGCAGTCGGAGACAGGAGTGCTGGAACTTTCCTAAAACATAATATTTTCACCTGTTTTTTGCTCCGTTGTCAACTATTTATTTTGTAATTGTCTATTTTGGTGAATAGATCGCCTTTTGATGACGTTCTGGTCGGATGAATGCGACTTGAGCGCGGGAGCGTTTACATTGAGAACACATCACATATATATCCGATTTATATCCGCATACAAAAGAAGTCAGATATGAAAAATTCGGAATTGCACTGTTCCCTCGAACATGAAAATAATCCGATACAGGTCTCTTATGGGCCAAATAAAAATCTTAGTTGACCTGCATTGCGAACAAGGCCGAAGCCCGTTTAATTCTGTTTCACAGGTAGCATTTAGTAGACTGTTAGCGTTAGCCAAGCTAGCTGCGGGTGACAAACAATGTGCAATATTTTGGAAAAAACATTATTTTCTGTTTACGTTTAGTCTAGTGTAACCACGAAAATGAATGAGTCTTATTTTCCGAGAAGTAGTACAGTGATCAAAGTATTTAAAAGTAATAATGGGCTGGTTTTTTTTCAGGGGAAACCCGCTTATGAACACATAAGAGATGAAAGCCGGAAATTATGCACAGTTTGAACGGAGGACAATGTGCCTTAAAGTACCAGTATAGTGGAAAACAAGTTGCCTCTATATTGAAGCTATTATCATATATATATGATATATAACACCAAAAGACTTCCAAAGTTTGCGAATAAATAAATAAGATCAAAATAGTATCAATTTCACACAAGATTCCCGAGTCATTTTGAGAGATAATGACGAAACCATTTGTCATTTCACTAGGAACTAAAGATCCCTTCCCTATCAACAACAATGCTAATCAAGCAGACTTTTCGAGAGACAACTATTACTTTTGGAAAAATTATGATCCAGGACCTTATATTTTTTGAGCCCGAACACAAAGAGGATCAGCAATAAGTTTCAGAAGCTGAGTGATGACTGCAGTTTCATTGTGACAATAGCGTCCGCAGCATTGCTAGGTGCTAACAATAACAAACCAGAATAAAACAAACACTTACTGTAATATTTTCACTCCAGCTGGGATGCCGACCGATGGAACGTTCCCATGATTCCGTTTCGATCAAAATTCCATTTCCATCGCAATCCTCGCAAAGGGTTAAAAAAAGTTCCTACAGGAAGCGTCTTGTGGGGTCTATTTCGCCATCTCGGGGGATGTGAAAGTCAACCAGCCTGTCCAGACCATGACCACTTTTGTCTATTAGCAGGTGAGAGATGCATGAATAATAATCTAGAATTGACTTTTAGCAAGTTTGAGATGAAGCAGAAGCAGCTGTCGGCTTATAGTGTGTCAACAATAGCAGCGTAAGCTAGCATTAGCTAAATGCTATCAATGTGCCGCTTAAATAGTCCGTCTGCATTGGCGCTTATAATAACAATATCACTCATATGTGGTTAATGGCTTAAATCGGCTTAAAATCTGTTTCCAAATGCCCCCAAAATTGTTGGTTGACTAGCTGGAACTTCACAACTTTTTAATGACATTCTACAAAGAAAATGCAGAAATTTGATATCAATAACTCAGAGTTGAGCTTTTTATTTAGTCAAGATTGGAATTAAAATGGTATTGGTAATGGTGTTATGGTTTGTGAGGCTGGGGCCCAAGACGCGAAGTAGAGTTTTATTACTTCTTCTGTTGCATATACAAAATACAGAAGTTAAAACAAACAAAAGGTGAAGCACAAAGTTTAAAATGTAATGCTAGAAAAAAATGTAACAGAACAAAAAAGTATCAACAAAAAGTATAGAACAAAACTAAAGAAAAAAAGTACAAAACAAATTAGATGAACAAAAAACTAACCACAACAAAGTGGCAACCAGGCAGAAGAAGGCCTAATTGCCTGATTAGCCTGAGGTGCGTCCACTGGCTCCGCCCCAACATCTGGCCGAGCAAGGTGATCAAGAAAAAACAGAGTGGAGGTGAACACTAAAGCTAAAGCACTAAAGGGGTCCTCAGTGTCCACAATCTATCTGGTCAGCAGGACATCCCAATGTAAATAAATAGATAAATAGATACAAATAAAAAAATATATGTTTTTAATCTGTCCTCAGGCAAATTATATTGTCCATGTAGATGTCCGTATCTGCTGTACAGATTTACTTTACAAAAGAGAAGTTTGGCATACTTCTCTTGTTGCCTTATTTGTATTTGACTTTATTAAAATCTATCTATCTATCTATCTATCTATCTATCTATCTATCTATCTATCTATCTATCTATCTATCTATCTATCTATCTATCTATCTATCTATCTATCTATCTATATATAAGTACCAAAGGGTTGAAAGAGCAGCTGTAACGGATGTGGAGGGTCAAGGCTAACGTGGTACCCGTGGTAGTGGGGGCTCTTAGAGCAGTAACCCTAACCCAAACTGGGAGAGTGGCTCCAACAGATCCCAGGAACAACATCTAAAGCCTCAGTCCAGATAAGCGCAGTCCTAGGAACAGCCAAGATACTGCGCATAACCCTCAAACTCCCAGGTCTCTGGTAGAGGACCCGAGCTTGAGGATGACACAGATACCCGATACCAAAGATCTTCTCATTCAAGGTGTTTTCTTTATTTTCATGACTATTTACATTGTAGATTGTCACTGGAGGCATCAAAACTATGAATGAACACATGTGGAGTTATGTACTTAATAAAAAAAGGTGAAATAACTGAAAACACGTTTTATATTGTAGTTCCTTCAAAATAGCCACCCTTTGCTCTGATTACTGCTTTGCACACTCTTGGCATTCTCTCGGTGAGCTTCAAGAGGTTCTTCGAGTGAATGCGAAGAGTGTGCAAAGCAGCAATCAGAGCAAAGGGTGGCTATTTTGAAGAAACTAGTACATCATCCTACAGTGTTTGGTTGGCATATTTCCTTTCCTCCAATGATAATGCTACTACTTGTAAGAAACACATTTAAAAAAAAATGAAGGTTATGACAAGCAGGAAAATCTTTTTTTCCCAAATGTTTTTCCTAAAAAATGCACTGAGGCTGTAAAATATGTTTTATTCGATTACTTAAAGAAACTGATCTATGTATTACATTAGGGGTGCCCATTACGTCGATCGCAAGCTACCGGTCGATCGTGGAGGGTGTGTCAGTGGCTCGCCAGCCAGGCATTGACAAAATAGACCTAAAAATTAGTGATCATCAATCTTCACCAAGACGTCAGTTTCGTCACTTGATTGACATTCACAGCCCCCAAGGGTTTTGTGAGATGACCGACAGCAAGGCGAGAAACACTTTTTATCTCAACAGACTATCGCGCCGTACCTGCCGTCAAAATTCTAAAGACCGACTGCACAGTCCCTGTCTTCACAATAAAAGCAGTGCTTCATCCTGCCTGCGCTAACAAAATAAGAGTCTCAGAACGCGGGCGTACACAAACTAGCAAGCTACGGAGTTTGCCGCCAATGTATTTCTTGTAAAGTGAATAAAAACAAGTATAGAAGCTGGACAAATAAGATTTCAAAAACCAACCACTATCATGTGGTGTTGGACAGAAAGGAGGACTTTTTTTCTCCTCCATTTGAAAATGTGGACGTTATCATCACTACTGTCTGATTCCAATCAATGCAAGTCATCAGAATCAGGTAATGCACCAACTTATATTCTTGTCTTCATGAAAGAAAGGAATCTTTATCTGTTAAACATGCTTGTGTTCTCATTAAACACATTTAACTTGTTAACAGAAATGTCTCTTTCATAAATAAATACATATAAATTATATATATGAATGAGGTATATCCCCTCGACTTGGTCAATTGAAAAGTAGCTCGCCTGCAGAAAAAGTGTGGGCACCCCTGTCTTACACGGTTACTCAAATAATTGAAAATTGCAGCACCAATAAAACCCGAAAAACAAAACCCAAAAAGGACAAGACAATGCAACAAAAAACAAACTAATACATCAAAAAGACTCCAATAAAGGAACATAGCAAATGGTTTAATTGACACAGTTTTCACATTTACAATGTTGTGGAATATTCAAATAAGATGCTTTAATATGACTCCTTTAAAACATGCACAACTTCTGCCAAACTCAAATTGCATCAACACCAAATGCTACAACCCATCTCGTCATGCATATTTTTAAATTCATGTTTTGAATGTTTAACATTGTGCATTCAAAATAGGAAAAACAAAAAAAGGAAAACAAACTGTAACAAAAATGCAATAACCCACCAGTCCACTCAAAAACATAACAAAACGGCAACCCCCTGGAAGGAGGCATCAATTCCAATATGTGATTGTCCAAATACAATACGCTCTTGTGTTATGGGAGTCATTCCTCCTTGTTCCCTGCTGTTTTAGTACAAGGCGTTGGAAAGTAATCCTTCTGTAGTTGCATGTTTATTTATTCTAGTTGTCTTTTAAGGATGGATCTGGACATTAATAAATCTATAATTGTGTTTGTCTGTCCCTCTGTCTGCGTGTCCGTCCCTTGGGGCTGCTCAGACTAAACAAACAGCTGTTTCTATGAGGCAGGGAAGAGAGTCACTAGAGTCTCCTGTTTAGTGGTCCATTTCAACACACACATTCCCAAATCCCCCGTGCTCCTCACCTTTTACCTCCTGTGCTCCGTTGCCTTTTTTTGGCCCTCTCCATCTCTCGCTATGTTTCCCCTGGCTCGCCGCAAAGCTCGCTCGCTTTCAGACCGAGAGGAATGTCACTGCATGTGACCTCTCACCTACAACGAGGAGGGGTGCCGTTTTAAAGGAAGGATCGAGGCGGGGGGGGCAGCTGCAGTCATGTGCAAAAGCACACGTCGCGCGCTCGGCGCAAAGTTGTTAACAAAATGCACAAGCTTGAATTCTTATTAAATGCACGTATGTTGATGTGAGTGAAACGTTGCAAGTTAGTGCTGCTTAGCGTGTGTGTGAAGTGAAGCAAGTGGAGTGCAGTTTCGCACAAAGCCGTTTATTGTTTGTGTGAGGAGGCCTGAAGGGAGGCGGGCAGTGCGATTGGTTAAGACTATTGTGTCTCACTTTGCCCATTCTGCCTGTCACAGGGGATGCCATTACACGGGCTCGCTAACCCGCCACCATTCCCGCTGACTAGCCGGAGATCACCAGGTCTTTTTTCGAGAGGAATTATCCTTGACATAATCAATTACGGCTCCTCTTTGTTTAGCGCCGAACATCTTGTGCTCCGCCCACGCCGCTTAGACCGTGTCCTTTGCACGTTTCCATGGGTGTGAGGAATATGAGATATTATAAGAAGGTGTACAAGCCAGTCCCAACCAGGATTTGGCGCCATTTCATGCAAATTCATGGAAATTCAACCAATCGATTGAATCGATACACATCCAAATAGTGATTTTTAGATACCCCAATTCTAAATTGATTCATAATCGATTAAAGTAATAATACTGATAATTATTTAATTCCCATTTATTTTTTCATATTTAAAAAAAAAAATTAATACATTGAAATAAATAAAATTTTGTTATTCATATTTTTTCAATTTTTTTCTTTTTTAGTAGCATTTTTGTTATTTTTTAAATACTTTTTTAAAACAAAAATAACAAACAAATATCATGAATATTGATATTATGAATTGCTTTTATTAATTTGTTTTTTCTCATTTATTTTAGTATTGTATTTAATAAATATTTTATTTGTATGTCTTCTCAACAGTGATAGGCAAGCTACATGGAAAATGTAGTAAACTAAGCTACAAGTTACTCTCGATTAAATGTAGCTAAGCTACAGGGGAAGCTATCCCAGGAGAATTGTAGCAAGCTACACGACAAAAGTAGCTTGCTACATCAAAGCTACATTTAACAATATGTATATCTATGGGCCAGTTGTATAATATCAATGTTAATGTAACTGAGAGTGTACAAATGAACCCAATAAGGGTCAATTGCTATTAACTATCTGTCATTTAGCTGGGGACACCCTACAACTACCTATAGGGGTTACCTGGATCCCACTGTATGTATTTATCTAGTTTGCCTTTTCTTTGACTCTCCCATATAATGGTATTCATTTTCTCTACCTACAGTAAAAAATGAATTAAAAAAAAACAGCATCTATCTATATTTTGTCAAAAACAATAACTTGTGTGTTGTTTGGTAACAGTTGGTAGTGGTTATGTGCAGTAAAACTTTTCATGAACTCAACTCACCTTAATGTGTGTTCCTAAATTTGTGTTGGACGTCTTCGATGAAGAGAGCAGTTATGATTTTGGTTGAAATAGTAAACAACTGAAAAGTAAGGTTTTCTCTGAATGCATACATTTGTCTAAACAAGGCCAAGGACATGCATTATTGTGGGTTTCCTGGTTGTCATCTTCTAATGTGCGGGAGAAAATCTCTCTGCCATTTTCAAGTATGTTTCTTTTTTTTGGTCAGCTTGAAGCATCCCTCTTTCTCCGACACTCTCCTCATCATGTGACTTATGAATTTTGCTTACTAGTTTCGATGACCCGCCCTAGTTTGCTTCTGATTTGCTATTCCCTAATATTTCGCTCTAACCATAGCCAATTATGACTCATCGTATGAACACAAACCAATCATCATGGATTTTCTCTGTATGTATGGATGTTCCTATTCATCTTCTAGGTCAGTGTTTTTCAACCACTGTGCCGTGGGATACGGTCTGGTGTGCCGTGGGAGATTATCTAATTTCACCTATTTGGGTTAAAAATATTTTTTGCAAACCAGTAATTATAGTCTGCAAATTATGTGTTGTTGTTGCGTGTCGGTGCTGTCTAGACCTCGACAGAGTAACCGTGTAATACTCTTCCATATCAGTAGGTAGCAGCAAAGCTAGTTGCTTTGTAGCGGTCGGAAACAGCGGGAGGCAGCGTGCAGGTAAAAAGGGGTCTAATGCTTAAACCAAAAATAAACAAAAGGCATTGAAGCTTAGGGAAGGCTATGCAGAATGAAACTAAAACCGAACTGGCTACAAAGTAAACAAAAACGGAATGCTGGACGACAGCAAAGACTTACTGTGGAGCAAAGACGGCGTCCACAATGTACATCCGAACATGACATGACAATAAACAATGTCCCCACAAAGAAGGATAAAAACAACTGAAATATTCTTGATTGCTAAAACAAAGTAGATGCGGGAAATTTCGCTCAAAGGAAGACATGAAACTGCTACAGGAAAATACCAAAAAAAGAGAAAAAGCCACCAAAATAGGAGCGCAAGACAAGAACTAAAACACTACACACAGGAAAACAGCAAAAAACTCAAAATAAGTCACGGCGTGATGTGACAGGTTGTGACAGTACACCTACTTTGAGACAAGAGCTGTAGTGATGCATGGTTGGTTATGGTTTAAAGTCATATCCAACAATTGCGACAACTTTTTACTATAAACTGAATTTCGTTTTTTAATGATTTCTGCTGGTGGTGTGCCTCTGGATTTTTTCAACGCAAAAAATGCGCCTTTGCTCAAAAAAGGTTGAAAAACACTGTTCTAGCTCATTGGATTTCCTCCATTTTTTTTTTTTTGCCCTGGATTCACAGTAGCTTGTAGTTTTGATGTAAGCTACCTAGCTACATGGGTTTTTAAGTAGCTAAGCTACAGGAAAAGCTGCTTGTTAAAAAAGTAGCCAAGCTACTGGAAAATGTAGTTAAGCTACGTAGCTTAGCTACATATAGCTTGTTACTGCCCATCACTGCTTTTCAACTGCTTTGTACATTTATAACCTAAGTATTCCACAGCTGGGATTGGGTTGGAGTTAGTGTTGCTCTATTCTATTTTATTATTATTTAGATTCTGTGATTTTTGTACATACAATTTTAAATATACATTTTTAAAAATATGTTTTTAGGCCAACACTGCACGTACAGTATAAGTCGGAATCTGTATCTTGTTGTGAAAAGGTTTTATAATAATGTATATACCAAATAATATATTACGAGAATCATGTCAAACTGAGAAACGATTCTGAATAGAATCGTCACCCCAGGTATCAGAATCGAATCGAATCGTGAGGTGCCCAAAGAATCCCACCTCTACTAATTTCCCCACATATTTTGGTCAGTCATCGACGTTTTCAACAACCAAATTTGTCCCAGCAGCACTCAAACGCAGCGCTGCTATCTAACCCATTACTGTCCAAAAAAGGGGCCACGGGAGCCATTTGCGGCCTGCAGCAAATATTTTAACGTCCCGTTGAAAATTCTAAAAATGCTATTACAAAAAAAAAACTGCATAAAAAATGGAATAGAAGAACAAATCAGTTTAAAGTAACAGTAAAAAAGTCGATGATGAAAACCGCACGTTGTATTTTTTTGTTTCAAGCCGATACCAGAAAAATGAATAGACTTGGATAAGATTGTGCTTCATTCTACTCCTTTTCAGATATGTTTGGATACTATGTTGATAACATACTTTTCTTGATATTGTGTATTGTATTTTTCAGAAATGTCTGAAATAAATAATTCAAATCAAAAATGTTTAATGCCAGAATAATACTGATAACAAATATGTTTTTTTAAAGTACCGTTAATTTCCGGACTATAGAGTGTATCAGTATATTAGCCGCACCCACTAAAATTTAGGGGAAAATTGTTTTATTGTTTGTGATATGGTGCCATCTTTTGGACGAGTTTGCTCACTGCAGGTGCTGCAGTGTCCTTCCATTGACAGTTAGTGCTTTTTTTTTTTTTTTCAACTGGAGTGCCATTAATTTTCTAGCATTACTACTCGTAGGGATTCTTCATTCATCACTCCAAGAAATGTTTTTAAGTTTTACAGTATAACTAAATGTTTATACTTACTA
This sequence comes from Nerophis lumbriciformis, assembly GCF_033978685.3. NCBI lineage: Eukaryota > Metazoa > Chordata > Actinopteri > Syngnathiformes > Syngnathidae > Nerophis > Nerophis lumbriciformis. The sequence goes on along the minus strand of NC_084559.2, from coordinate 35,284,006 downwards.
AACCGTCCCATGGGTGATGTCTGTCGGAGTGTTTTCGTGCTTATTTGTACGTGCTATCGCAATGTAATCAAACTAGCCTTGTTAGCATTAGCTAGTATGTTAACACGTTTACATGTGTCTATGTTAGTATTATTAGCATTATTTTTGTGTTTTTTCAGTTTCACAAATTCCTCAATAAATTCACCAAGACGTCACCGTTTGAACCCTATGGCTTATGAAATGGATTTTCCTTTGCTGACGGCCATAATGCAAATAGTTTTTAAAAAGCAAGCAAATACACCGAAAAGTTGTTGTTGCATGTTCGCTCACTGCAGGTGGCTCTTCTGTTTAGAGCTTTGAACTGGAAGTACAATTGCCGTTCCGTCTTCTCAGTCGTCCATAGGATTATTACTCGAAAGGATTCTTCATTCAATGTAAGTTTTACAATGTAACTAAAACAATTTCTGCTTACTAATCCGTTCCATGTGTGCTATTTATAGGAGTGTTGTCATGCATATTTTCACGTGCTATCGTAATGTAATGAAGCTAGCGTCTTTAGCATTAGCTAATATACTAACACGTTTACGAGTGTCTGTGTTAGTATTATAAACTTACAATGGCATTATTTTTGTATTGTTTCAGTTTGACAAATTCCTCAGTAAATTCACCAAAACGTCACGGTGGAGTTGTTGAGTCCGTTTAGCTGATTAGAGAGCTAGCTTCCGCAACTAGTAGATCCATGACGATGGCTTCTGTTTTGTTTGATCAGCCGTTTTACTGCCTTGTTACAGACACCGTTTGGAAACAATTTCGGTATGGCATTATTTTTGTATTGTTTCAGTTCCACAAATTCCTCAGTAAAGTCACCAAAACGTCACGTGGAGTTGTTGAGTCTGTTCAGCTGATTGGAGAGCTAGCTTCCGCTGCTAGTAGGTCCATGACGATGGCTTCTGTTTTGTTTGATCAGCCGTTTTACTGCCTTGTTAAAGACACCGTTTAGAAACAATTTGGGTATGGCATTATTTTTGTATTGTTTCAGTTCCACAAATTCCTTAGTAAACTCACCAAAACGTCACCGTGGAGTTGTTGAGTCCGTTTAGCTGATTGGAGAGCTAGCTTCCGCATCTAGTAGGTCCATGACGATGGCTTCTGTTTTGTTTGATTATCCGTTTTAATGCCTAGTTATGGACCCCGTTTAGAAACAATTTAGGTATGAACTTACAATGGCATTATTTTTGTATTGTTTCGGTTCCACAAATTCCTCAGTAAAGTCACCAAAACGTCACCGTGGAGTTGTTGAGTCTGTTTAGCTGATTGGAGAGCTCGCTTCCGCAGCTAATAGGACCATGACGATGGCTTCTGTTTTGTTTGATCATCTGTTTTACTGCCTTGTTACAGACACCATTTGGAAACAATTTAGGTATGTAAATAAACATTTACAAAATATTTATGTGTAAATAACTAATTCCGCAACATATATATCTGTGGCTTATAGTCCGATGCAGCTCATATATGGAACAATATTTTTTTCTTCTATAGTTTGGAGAGTGCACTGTATAGCCCGGAAAATACGGTACTTATTGCGTACTTTTGACTTTGTTTTACTCAAACAATTGTTTGTAACAAAAGAGAATAAAGCGCATGTTTGAATATGGCGTTGACATTGTTAAATTGTCAAACCTGCTTGTGTTTCTGCAGGCAACACTATTTCAAACAATAGCGTAGTTTAAGGGTTTATGCTTTTTATGCCTTCCAAGTTGTTAAAGGACACGGTCAGAAAGTAGCATCATTAACGAGACAGTGATGCATTACGTGTGAATAAGCAATCACTCAGGTCAGCTACGCCTTAGAGACCCCAGTTTGTCAGAGAGGAAGTGTTTAATCTCAGCACAGCTTCTGTCTTGAATTACCCATCATTCTACACAGGAAGTCATCCCTTACGGTTTAGGGCAGCTTACGGCCGCTAATTGTTTCCGTTCGTAGAGAAGTGGTCTGAGGATGTTGTGTGAAATTCTTTTAGCTCAGGTCCCTCAAACGCATGGATTGCTAATACTTGAATATACCATACTTGAGTCCACCAGTTAAATTACTTCAATATAGATGTGTGTGTGTGTGTGTGTGTGTGTGTGTGTGTGTGTGTGTGTGTGTGTGTGTGTGTGTGTGTGTGTGTGTGTGTGTGTGTGTGTGTGTGAGACTACTTATCCTTTGGGATGAACAAGTGCATGCATAATTCTCTATACTGGATGTCCACATTGCCTATGAAAGAAGTAAATGGTACATATCACTACGAAATACTCCTCTATTGTACTATTCGCCAACCCCACTCGCATATGCCTGCACACACACCATTAACGCTAATTGTGGGGATTATACGTACACTTTGTATAGCAAGTAAATGTGTCTGTGATTACTATGCACGAGGCAACCTCCAATTGGGCCTTAATGACATGCTTCAATTCAGCCAATCACAGGCTTTTCTTCAGATTGAGTCATTTCACCGCGCGCTTGTCTGAAGAGAGCTTGACAAGGAGACTCTTGTGTGCTGCGTTCCTATCTTTAGGAGCACTTCAATCTGCAGTATTACTGCTGTAAACGTAGGAGGGGGACGTTTTATTGCAGACCCACAGCTGTGCGTTAAATCCGGGTTCTGCTCGGCAGAGAGCAAAGGGAAACTGTCCATTGAGGTTGTGTCCTCTTCAAAAAAAAAAAATCTCAATCCACTCAAACAGTAACAGTAAACCGTGTCTGTACGCAGGAAAACCGGATCACGCACATTTTGTCCAATCAAAAGCTTGTTAATGTCATCATGTTAATTGTGATATGCTAGGCGTGTTCTTTAAAATCAGCGTACACTTACACAAAACCCCGGGAAACAACATCAAAGTTGTATTTAGTCGCACACAGACACTTCTGCCACTGCACAAATGTCAAGGTGGTGGTGCCTGTCGGCTAAAGGCGTGACCTCAGGATGCAGAGACGGAAGGCGGCGTGCAAGACAAAGAAAACATTCTTTAACAATGGCAGAAATCGAAGGCTACTGTAAGGCACATAGCGGCAGCAGAGTTATACATGCACACTAGGGTTGTCCCGATACCAATATTTTGGTACTGGTACCGGTACCAAAATGTATTTCGATACTTTTAGATACTTTTCTAAATAAAGGGAACTGCAAAAAAAGGGCATTATTGGCTTTATTTTAACAAAAAAATCTTACGGTACATAAAACATATGTTTCTTATTGCAATTTTGTCCTTAAATAAAATAGTGAACATACTAGACAACTTGTCTTTTATTAGTAAGTAAACAAACAAAGGCTACTAATTTAGCTGCTGACGTATGCAGTAACATATTGTGTCATTTATCATTCTATTATTTCGTCAACATTATGAAGGACAAGCGATAGAAAATTAATTATTAATCTATTAGTTCATTTACTGTTAATATCTGCTTGCTTTCTCTTTTAACATGTTCTATCTACACTTCTGTTTAGGGCTGCAACTAACAACTAATTTGATAATCGATTAATCTGTCGATTATTACTTCGATTATGCGATTAATAATCGGATAAAAGAGACAAACTACATTTCTATCCTTTCCAGTATTTTATTGGAAAAAAACAGCATACTGGCACTATACTGGCACCATACTTATTTTGATTATTGTTTCTCAGCTGTTTGTAAATGTTGCAGTTTATAAATAAAGGTTTATATGAAAAAAATAATAATAAAAAAGTAGCCTCTGCGCATGCACATAGCATAGATCCAACGAATCGATGACTAAATTAATCGCCAACTATTTTTATAATAGATTTTAATCGATTTAATCAATTAGTTGTTGCAGCCCTACTTCTGTTCAAATGTAATAATCACGTATTCTTCTGTTGTTTGGATGTTTTACATTAGTTTTGGATGATACCACAAATTTGGGTATTGATCTAATACCAAGATCATAAAAAGGTCATCATTTAAGTCCTCATGTATCCAGAGACGTATTTCCTAAATTTATAAACATAATATAAAAAAGAAAAAAGAAAAAAAAGATTCGAAACGAAAACATTTACCGGTACTTTTTAGAGGTGGTATAGTACCGAATATGATGCATTGATTTTGCGATACCATACTAGTACCGGTATACCGTACAACCCTAATGCACACTAATAAAAAACAGTAATCCAGCGCTGGCAAGGAGCAACATGTTACACAGGCTAAATAGAGTTAATTAACTAATAGAAAACAGGTGCACTTGCATGGAACTAAGCAGAAGGTGAAAGGTGCTGCAAAACAAGGGAACAGGAAGTACTACTAAAACAAAAGAGAGTTTCTCGTGCGCACGAGATACATATCTAAAAAATTTTGTTCCCCCCATGTCCCTTTAGGGGCTCCGTAATATTTCATATGGTGAGATAAGTAAGATTATCTAGAAAATGAATGGATGGTTGAAATAAATTCAGAATGTTTATCATGGTTCTTCTTCTTTGTACTTTGTAAACACTTTAAGTTTGAAGAGTTTCTTGAAGTGGATCATATTAGTACTTTGTTTGATTTATTTACTTAATCCATTCCATAATTTAATTCCACATACTGATATACTGAAGGTCTTAAGTGTTGTACGTGCGTACAAATGTTTTAAATTACATTTTTCTCTAAGGTTATACTTCTCCTCTCTTTTGTTGAGAAGAATTGTTGTTCATTCTTGGGTAGAAGATTATAGTTTGCTTTGTGCATAATTTTAGCTGTTTGCAAATTGACTATGTCGTGGAATTTCAGTATTTTCGATTCAATGAATAAAGGGTTTGAACGTTCTCTATATCCAACATTATGTATTATTCTAACTGATCTATTTTGTAACACGGTTAATGAATATAGTGTACTTTTGTAGTTATTTCCCCATATTTCTGCACAATCACTCAATCACTACCTGCAAACCTACACCGCCAGAAACACCAGAACACGCCACAAGTCATTTATTTGACGCTAAACGTTCTGAATCGAGTCCCGTTTTTTTCCAAACTTTCCCACCCGACTTTCCCAGAAGATGCTTTGGCTGGCACACATGTCAGCAGGTCGGAGATAGTGAAGCTTTGTCTCGGGGGGAGGGAGCGAAAACAGACGTGCACGCGCGTACATGCTATTTTATGGTACTGTGCCCTGATCCCAGTGATCCACAGTGTCCCACCTTGACACCCCCCCACCCTCTTTTCCTTCTCCTCCCTCTTTTCTCTCCCCTGCTGTGGGTCTCCTCGGGCGCATGAATGGAAGTCTTTATTCCCGGGAGAACTGGTGGGAAGAACGAGGGAACGGGGAAACGGGGACAAGAGGGGTTGGGGGGGGGGGGGGGGGGGGGGGGGTGGAGTGGAGGGGGACGTGGTGGTGGTGGTGGTCTAGGGGGGGCTCCTGTGAGAGTGACTGCAAGATCAACACCGCTCTCTCTCACTTTTCCCTCCTTTGCACCCCCCCCCCCCCCCTTTTTTAGTCAGGTTTTTAAGTGCTGCGGCTACAAAGCCCTGTTAGAATTCATGGTGTTTGTTTGCAGAGGGACTGTGTGTGTGTGTGTGTGTGTGTGTTCTTGTATTTCTACTCTTCTTGAGACATCAACAAGGAAAAGTACCTTCCATTTGAGGACCGGTGAACAAGTTAGGACCGAAATCACGGTCCCAATACGGAAAACCGTTGCATCTAATAGAGAGCCAAATACTAGAGTCCGTGAACATTGCTCCAAAGTCAAGCTTTTTGGTTGATTTAATGTGCATGCAAAAGTAAACATTGACAGGTGCAAAGGCAGCAATATATGATAAAAAAAGACGGCAGCTAAAGAAGGACTTCCCTATTCATCCCCGAAAAACCCCCGCCAGGTGAACAGCTGATTTTACGACTTCCGGTGCTGACGTAAGACAACCCGCGTCCCATATGTGACCATAGGATGAACAAATACACTACGGTACTAAGACTATAGTGGCCATTAACAGTTAGCTTCTACTGCTGGGTTGCCCAAAGTGCGGCACAGGGGCCATCTGTGGTCTGTGACTCGTTTGTCATCGGCCTTCAGCACATTACAAAAAAACAAAAAGTAGAGATCTCATTTGCACCCCTGGTGGTAAATGGTAAATGGGTTATACTTGTATAGTGCGTTTCTACCTTCAAGGTACTCAAAGCGCGTTGACACTATTTCCACATTCACCCATTCACACACTGATGGTGGGAGCTGCCAGGCCCATAACCACAACTCATCAGGAGCAAGGGTGAAGTGTCTTGCTCAAGGAAATGTGACTAGGTTGGTAGAAGCTGGGGATCGAACCAGGAACCCTCTGGTTGCTGGCACGGCCACTCTCCCAACCGCGCCAGGAGGGATTTTTCAAATTGACTGTGTGTCGGTTTTAAAAGTGCTCTCCCTCTGGCCAACATATGTAATAACAAGTGTGTGTCAGAAATTGAAATGCGCCCCATTTGGCCAAAATTAATAAAAATAACTAAATAAATATGTATATAGAGACATACTGTAATAACTTGAAATAATAATGAAGATTAAAAACCCATTACAAACAAAATATAAAATACAAAATCCTTAACTAAAAGCTTACCTTTTTTATATTTGCATAGTTTGTATATATTATTATTGTTGTAAAAACAAATCTTTATATATCTAGAAAGGGTGGTCCTAAAGAGGTAGGCATTTTTCGGAGGTCTCAACAAGGTAACAAATACAATAATGTTTGTGTGTGTGTGTGTCTGTGTGTGTGTGTTCTTGTAATTTCTCCCTTCTTGAGACATCAACAAGGAAAAGTACCTTCCATGAAAGGACCGTGGAACAAGTTAGGACATAAATCATGGTCCCAATACGGAAAACCATTGCATCTAATAGAGAATGTCTCATTTGCAGCCCTGGTGGTGAAATCTATCAAAATGAGGGTGGTCCCAAAAAAGAGGGATTTTTCAAATTGACTGTGTGTCGGTTTTAAAAGTGCTCCCCCTCTGGCCAACATATTGAATAACAAGTGCGTGTAAAAATTTAAAGTGCTCCCCCTCTGGCCAACATATGTAATAACAAGTGTGTGTAAGAAATTGAAATGCGCCCCCTTTGGCCAAAATTTATAAAAAATGTAAAACATAAATATGTATATAGAGACATACTGTAATAACTTGAAGTAAATAATAAATGATAAATGATAAATAATGAAGATGTAAAACCAATTACAAAAAAAAAATAAAATAAAAAAATCCGTAACTGAAAACATATCTTTCTTATATTTGCATAGTATGTATATATTATTAATGTTATAAATACAAGTCTTTATATATCTAGAAATGGTGGTCCTAAAGAGGGAGGCATTTTTCGGAGGTCTCAACAAGGTAACAGATACAAGAATGTGTGTGTGTGTGTGTGTGTGTGTGTGTGTGTGTGTGTGTGTGTGTGTGTGTGTGTGTGTGTGTGTGTGTGTGTGTGTTCTTGTAATTTCTCCCTTCTTGAGACATCAACAACGAAAAGTACCGTCCATATGAGGACCGGTAAAAAAGTTAGGACATAAATCATGGTCCCAATAGGGAAAACCATTGCATCTAATAGAGAATGTCTCGTTTGCACCCCTGGTGGTAAAATCTATCAAAATGAGGGTGGTCCCAAAAGAGAAGGATTTTTCAAATTGACTGTGTGTCGGTTTTAAAAGTGCTCCCCCTCTGGCCAACATATGAAATAACAAGTGTGTGTAAGAAATTTAAATGCACCCCCTTTGGCCAAAATTAATTAAAAACATTAAAAAAAAAATGTATATAGAGACATACTGTAATACGTTGAAGTAAATAATGAAGATTAAAAACCAAAACAATAAAAAAATAAATCCTTAACTAAAAACTTACCTTTTTTATATTTGCATAGTATGTATATAATATTAATGTTGTAAATACAAATCTTTATATATCTAGAAAGGGTGGTCCTAAAGAGGTAGGCATTTTTCGGAGGTCTCAAGAAGGTACTACATACAAGAATGTGTATGTAGTGTGTGTGTGTGTGTGTGGTGTGTGTGTGAGTGTGTGTGTGTGTGTGTGTGTGTGTGTGTGTGTGTGTGTGTGTGTGTGTGAGTGCGGAGCTGTCAGAAACAGGGATCACAGGGAAGCGGTGCTCTGAATGGCGCTAGAGACAAGAGGGGGTGTTAGTTCCCACAGGGGCAGAAAGTGGGGACGGAAAGAAGGGATGAGACTGGGGGGGTCTCAAGGTCACAGGGGGTACTTTGAGACAAGAGTTGGGAGTGTTTGTGGAAAAAAAAAAAAGAAAGAAAAAAAAAGTGGATCATATCATGATAAGGCGTCCGAGGGAACAAATTGCAAATGTTCCAGCTACCTCACTCCTTGTTTTTCTGCTGGTCCTCTACCTCCCCTCCCTTGCTGCTGCTGCTCTCATTCTTTCACTAACCCCCACCCCTCGCCTATTCTACCCTTTTTTTCTTTTTTGCCGTGCCTCCCCCTCTCCTCCTCTTTGTGTGTCTGTCTGGACAGCTGCCCAGTTCCATACACAGGGAAAAATGAAACACTCTAACCACCGGGCATGCTGCCAAATAAAGGGCTGCGAAAAACTATTTGAAGGGCAGCATGTTTGTGTGTGTGTGTGTGTGTGTGTGTGTGTGTGTGTGTGTGCGTGCATGTGTGTGAGAGCTGGGTGTGCCCGTGTAGTAGGGTGTTCTTTCCCGGTATGCACTAGGGTTGCCTCAGTGTGTGCATGAGGGAAAAGTTCCACTTGTGAGTTTATTCAAGAGTGGAAAACAAGAGGCTGCAGCAGAGCAAAGCAGCAGGAGGGAGGGGCTGTTACAGAGCCAAAAAAATAAAATATTTCTCTTCATCTACACCACTGTTTACCTGCTTGCAGAGTGACGGCGATAATGCCTCCGTGCGTTTTGTCAGCGTTTGACAATGTGCTGACTCAAGTGATTTGTCGCCTCTCACTTGGGTGATTGCAGCACTTAGTCACTTATTATCCATGACCTCCTCCACTGCGCTCTGGTGGTTACATCACCGGTGGGAGGGAATTTGCACACTTCCATATCTGCCTTTACCCATTTGGGTGGTAAAAACCCATGCGTGTTATTTATCGGCAGCGCTGACCCCAGACCTAGCTTTGGAGCGCTCCGATGCGTTTTGGGTGTGGTGTTGCTAATGTAGTAAATATATGTTAGGTCAACCTGGCAGGACAGGAACAGAGAAGGGGTTCGAACCTGGAATTTGCCGATGATGTCCATACTGCTGCCCTCTGCTGCAAGCCAGTGGGAGTGCAAATAAAGATCATGAAGAGCACTTGGAGAGGGCGAACCCACGCTAAGGCTTAACCATTAGTCTCGTTTAAAATCAATAAGTGAGCGACTCTGAAGCTAAAAGGAGAAGCGCCTCCTTGATCTAGTGCAGGGGTCAGCAATCCAAAATGTTGAAAGAGCCATATTGGACCAAAAATACTAAAACAAAAATTTGTCTGGAGCCGCAAAGAAATGGAAGCCTTATATACATGTTATAATGAAGGCAACACATGATGTAAGTGTCTATATTAGCTATATTAGCCTACTATCAAAATGACTTTAAAAGTGTTATATAAGTGTTATAATGAAGGCAACACAGGATGTAAGTGTCTATATTAGCTATAATAAACTACTATCAAAATGACTTTAACATTCTTATATATGCGTTATAATGAAGGCAACACATGATGTAAGTGTCTATATTAGCTATATTAGCCTACTATCAAAATGACTTTAAAAGTGTCATATAAGTGCTATAATGAAGACAGCACATGATGTAAGTGTCTATATTAGCTATATTAGCCTGCTATCAAAATGACTTTAAAAGTGTTATATGAGTGTTATAATGAAGACAGCACATGATGTAAGTGTCTATATTAGCTATATTAGCCTACTATCAAAATGACTTTAAAAATATTAAGTGTTATATTGAAGACAGCACATGATGTAAGTGTCTATATTAGCTGTATTAGACTACTATCAAAATTACTTTAACATTCTTATATACGCGTTATAATGAAGGCAACACATGATGTAAGTGTCTATATTAGCTATATTAGCCTACTATCAAAATGACTTTAAAAATCTTATATAAGCGTTATAATGAAGGCAACACATGATATAAGTGTCTATATTAGCTATAATAGCCTACTAGCAAAATGACTTTAAAAATATTTTATAAGTGTAATAATGAAGGCAACACATCATGTATGTGTCTATATTAGCTGTATTAGACTACTATTAACATTACTTTAAAAGTCTTGTATAGGTGTTATAATGAAGGCAACACATGATGTAAGTGTCGATATTAGCTATAATAGCCTACTATCAAATGACTTTAAAAGTCTTATATAAGTGTTGTAATGAAGGCAACACATGATGTAAGTGTCTATATTAGCTATATTAGCCTACTATCAAAATGACTTTAAAAATCTTATATAAGCGTTATAATGAAGGCAACACATGATATAAGTGTCTATATTAGCTATAATAGCCTACTAGCAAAATGACTTTAAAAATCTTTTATAAGTGTAATAATGAAGGCAACACATCATGTATGTGTCTATATTAGCTGTATTAGACTACTATTAACATTACTTTAAAAGTCTTGTATACGTGTTATAATGAAGGCAACACATGATGTAAGTGTCGATATTAGCTATAATAGCCTACTATCAAATGACTTTAAAAGTCTTATATAAGTGTTATAATGAAGGCAACACATGATGTAAGTGTCTATATTAGCTATATTAGCCTACTATCAAAATGATTTTAAAAGTCTTAAATATGTGTTATAATGAAGACAACACATGATGTAAGTGTCTATATCAGTTTTATTTGCCTACTATCAAAATTACTTTAAAAGTCTTATATGTGTTATAATGAAGGCAACACATGATGTAAGTGTTTATATTGCTACATGAGCCTACTATCAAAATGACTTTAAGTGTCTTATTTAAGCGTTATAATGAAGGCAACACATGATTTAAGTGTCTATATTAGTTATAATAGCCTACTATCAAAATTACTTTAAAAATCGTATATAAGTGTTATAATGAAGGCAACACATGATGTAAGTGTCTATATTAGCTATAATAACCTACTATCAAAATGACTTTAAAAGTCTTAAATACGTGTTGTAAGGAAGGCAACACATGATGTAAGTGTCTATATTAGCTATAATAGCATACTATCAAAATGACTATATATTTTATTTGGTGTGATGTGACCGGCTGGCTCTGTGTCGCCTCGGAAACGCTCGAGACACAAGAATTGCTTTGCAGAATGCATACTTTCTTACCTCCGCCATATAAGTTATGTTTTCGCCAGGGTTTGTTTGTGTTTGCTAGCAACATAGCTCAAACAGTTATGGACAGATTTGGATGGCATTTTTCAGAAAATGTCCCAAAAAAAAAAAAAATCCTCTCATCGACTACGAACAAACTTCACTTCCTGCTTACGTCGTTCCACATCCCCACCTCTGTGCCCCGCGCGACACAGAGGATTCTGGGAGATGTTTATTTCCAGACCCGGCCAACGTTAAAGAGCTGGAAACAACAACAAAAAAGTTCATGTTTGATACCGTCAGCCTCGTCAGACATCACATTATTATTGTGAAGACTTTGAAACGGAAATACCTACAATACCGCTACAGCCCTATGAGTATGTGCTGTTACTGCCATCTAGTGTCTACTTTTAGGTCTGTGCAGTATAAAACGAGTAAAACATCAATACTGTATTTGTTTTCCAAATGTTAATATCCTTTGGTTCTTGAGGTAACTCTTACAAGGAACACTCAGAATGCGAATAACAAACGATTCAAATCACAAGTTGAAAAAAAGTCTCACAAAATTGCACCTTTGCAGCAACTTTCTAAAAAGGCTACTGCTAATACAGAATGTTTAGGCTGCAACAGTTACAAAAAAAGCCAGCGAAATCCGGAAGGACTGACTATACGATTTAAGATCACTGCCCCAGGTCGTCTTTTCACTCCATGTTCAGCCAGGGTTCGGTGTGCCAAGTCAACACCCAGTGGGGGATCTAAACCACTGCTCGTCGCTCATTGACTACCATTAGATCTCAATGCTGCAGTATTACACTCCACGTTCTCCACTTTGCTGCAGCGGTCCCTTTCTTTTTTCTGACCTCATTCTCCTCTAAGAAAAAAGCCACAGGCTGAGAAGTAAACACTCCTCCATTATTGTTGTCTTTTATTATCATTCCAACCGAGGGATTCAATGCGGCACGTTTTTTTTTGCAGTTGCCTGAGGTATTATCTTGTAGCGGGAAACCACCAAAAGTTTATTAATCAAAGGTGTTTTACCCATCATAAAATTTGACAAGAGGCTATGTTCAAACATCCTTTTAAAAGTATTACCCCTCAGTGGAGGTATAATATCATGTTGCACCATCAGTCAATACATATGCACAACTTGATGTACAAATGAAAACCATTATATGTGACGTCACAACTTGGCACTAATGCATTTGTCATATATTCAGGTACAAACTTGCGGTTATTTAGAGTCATTTTAATGTATTTAAAATGTTCTGTCAATAGAAAAAGGTTGCTCAGATGGCACCGGCCATTGCTTGTATAGTAGACTATTTCTAGTCAGGATATGTTTTTGCTTGGGTTAGCGGTTTGTCTGTGTGTTAGTTAGCAACCTAGCTCAAATAGTTATGAACGGATTCTGATTAAACTTTTAGGAAATGTCCGGAATGGTGTACAGACCCAGTGATTACATTTCGAGGGTGATCCGGATTATTTCTACTACGTTAGCTTACATTTCATTACGAGGCTGAACTTCTTTCTGTGTGTATGCTCGTGGGCCTGCTTCCACCCACAGAGGCCTTGTTCATACTACACATCAATTTCATCCATCCATCCATCTTCTTCCGCTTATCCGAGGTCGGGTCGCGGGGGCAGCAGCCTAAGCAGGGAAGCCCAGACTTCCCTCTCCCCAGCCACTTCGTCCAGCTCTTCCTGTGGGACCCCGAGGCGTTCCCAGGCCAACCGGGAGACATAGTCTTCCCAACGTGTCCTGGGTCTTCCCCACGGCCTCCTACCGGTCGGACGTGCCCTAAACACCTCCCTAGGGAGGCGTTCGGGTGGCATCCTGCCCAGATGCCCGAACCACCTCATCTGGCTCCTCTCGATGTGGAGGAGCAGCGGCTTTACTTTGAGCTCCTCCCGGATGGCAGAGCTTCTCACCCTATCTCTAAGGGAGAGCCCCGCCACCCGGCGGAGGAAACTCATTTCGGCCGCTTGTACCCGTGATCTTGTCCTTTCGGTCATAACCCAAAGCTCATGACCATAGGTGAGGATGGGAACGTAGATCGACCGGTAAATTGAGAGCTTTGCCTTCCGGCTCAGCTCCTTCTTCACCACAACGGATCGATACAGCATCCGCATTACTGAAGACGCCGCACCGATCCGCCTGTCGATCTCACGATCCACTCTTCCCTCACTCGTGAACAAGACTCCAAGGTACTTGAACTCCTCCACTTGGGGCAAGATCTCCTCCCCAACCCGGAGATGGCACTCCACCCTTTTCCGGGCGAGAACCATGGACTCGGACTTGGAGGTGCTGATTCTCATCCCAGTCGCTTCACACTCAGCTGCGAACCGATCCAGTGAGAGCTGAAGATCCCGGCCAGATGAAGCCATCAGGACCACATCATCTGCAAAAAGCAGAGACCTAATCCTGCAGCCACCAAACCAAATCCCCTCAACGCCTTGACTGCGCCCAGAAATTCTGTCCATAAAAGTTATGAACAGAATCGGTGACAAAGGGCAGCCTTGGCGGAGTCCAACCCTCACTGGAAACGTGTCCGACTTACTACCGGCAATGCGGACCAAGCTCTGGCACTGATCATACAGGGAGCGGACTGCCACAATCAGACAGTCCGAAACCCCGTACTCTCTGAGCACTCCCCACAGGACTTCCCGAGGGACACGGTCGAATGCCTTCTCCAAGTCCACAAAACACATGTAGACTGGTTGGGCAAACTCCCATGCACCCTCAAGGACCCTGCCGAGAGTATAGAGCTGGTCCATAGTTCCACGACCAGGACGAAAACCACACTGTCCCTCCTGAATCCGAGGTTCGACTATCCGGCGTAGCCTCCTCTCCAGTACACCTGAATAGACCTTACCGGGAAGGTTGAGGAGTGTGATCCCACGATAGTTAGAACACACCCTTCGGTTCCCCTTCTTAAAGAGAGGAACCACTACCCCGGTCTGCCAGTCCAGTGGTACCGCCCCCGATGTCCACGCGATGCTGCAGAGTCTTGTCAACCAAGACAGCCCCACAGCATCCAGAGCCTTAAGGAACTCCAGGCGGATCTCATCCACCCCCGGGGCCTTGCCACCGAGGAGCTTTTTAACTACCTCAGCAACCTCAGCCCCAGAAATAGGAGAGCCCACCACAGATTCCCCAGGCACTGCTTCCTCATAGGAAGACGTGTTGGTGGGATTGAGGAGGTCTTCGAAGTATTCCCTCCACCGATCCACAACATCCGCAGTCGAGGTCAGCAGAACACCATCCTCGCCATACACGGTGTTGATAGTGCACTGCTTCCCCTTCCTGAGGCGGCGGATGGTGGTCCAGAATTGCTTCGAAGCCGTCCGGAAGTCTTTTTCCATGGCCTCACCGAACTCCTCCCATGTCCGAGTTTTTGCCTCTGCGACCGCTGAAGCCGCACACCGCTTGGCCTGTCGGTACTTGTCCGCTGCCTCAGGAGTCCTATGAGCCAAAAGAACCCGATAGGACTCCTTCTTCAGCTTGACGGCATCCCTCACCGCCGGTGTCCACCAACGGGTTCTAGGATTACCGCCACGACAAGCACCAACTACCTTGCGGCCACAGCTCCAATCAGCCGCCTCGACAATAGAGGCGCGGTACATGGTCCATTTGGACTCAATGTCCAGCACCTCCCTCGTGACATGTTCAAAGTTCTTCCGGAGGTGGGAATTGAAACTCTCTCTGACAGGAGACTCTGCCAGACGTTCCCAGCAAACCCTCACAATGCGTTTGGGCCTGCCAGGTCTGTCCGGCATCCTCCCCCACCATCGCAGCCAACTCACCACCAGGTGGTGATCGGTAGAAAGCTCCGCCCCTCTCTTCACCCGAGTGTCCAAAACATAAGGCCGCAAATCCGATGACACAACTACAAAGTCGATCATGGAACTGCGGCCTAGGGTGTCCTGGTGCCAAGTGCACATATGGGCACCCTTATGTTTGAACATGGTGTTCGTTATGGACAATCTGTGACGGGCACAAAAATCCAATAACATAACACCGCTCGGGTTCAGATCCGGGCAGCCATTCTTCCCAATCACGCCTCTCCAGGTTTCACTGTCGCTGCCAACATGAGCATTGAAGTCCCCCAGTAGAACGAGGGAATCACCCGGGGGAGCACTCTCAAGTACTCCCTCGAGTGAATCCAAAAAGGGTGGGTACTCTGAGCTGCGGTTTGGTGCGTAAGCGCAAACCACAGTCAGGACCCGTCCCCCACCCGAAGGCGAAGGGAAGCTACCCTCTCGTCCACCGGGTTGAACTCCAACGTACAGGCTCTGAGCCGGGGGAAACAAGAATTGCCACCCCAGCCCGTCGCCTCTCACTGCCGGCAACGCCAGAGTGGAAGAGAGTCCAGCCCCTCTCGAGAGAACTGGTTCCAGAGCCCTTGCTGTGCGTCGAAGTGAGACCGACTATATCTAGCCGGAACTTCTCCACCTCGCGCACTAGCTCAGGCTCCTTCCCCCCCAGCGAGGTGACGTTCCACGTCCCAAGAGCTAGCTTCTGTAGCCGAGGATCGGACCGCCAAGTGCCCTGCCCTCAGCTGCCGCCCAGCTCACATCGCACCCGACCTCTGTGACCCCTGCTATGGGTGGTGAGCCCATTGGAGGGGGGACCCACGTTGCCTCTTCGGGCTGTGCCCGGCCGGGCCCCATGGGGACAGGCCCGGCCACCAGGCGCTCGCCATCGTGCCCCACCTCCGGGCCTGGATCCAGAGGGGGGCCCCGGTGACCCGCGTCCGGGCAAGGGAGATCTGGGTTCCTTGCTTGTTTTCTTCATAGAGGTCTTCGAGCTGCTCTTTGTCTGATCCCTCACCTAGGACCAGTTTGTCTTGGGAGACCCTACCAGGGGGCATAAAGCCCCCGGACAACATAGCTCCTAGGATCATTGGGACACGCAAACTCCTCTACCACGTTAAGGTGGCAGCTCAGAGAGGAGCACATCAATTTCATTTCAATCATTTTCCGAATTTTTCTTTTCTAGATTTTAATCGGTTATGTACTCAATGTGACTGCATTCTGAATGATCGAGCCGCATCCATCTGACCATTTGTCATCAAAAATAATTATTTTCCAAAATAAAGTGTTGCAACATAAATAGTTGAAAAATTAGTAGGGATGTAACAGTGTTGTAGATACCGCGGTATTTCGGTTTCAAAGCCTCCACAATATTGTCCTGACCTGTGATGGTATCAAACAAAAACTTGGACAGTGTAGTTTTTTTTCTGGCGCTTTAGCGTTGCCTAGGTCTGAAAATAAACTACATCTTCCAGAATCCTCTGCGCAGCGGGGGCGCGCCAAGGTGGGGGCTTGGAATGTCATAAGCAGGAAGTGAAGTGTAACAAGTGTAAAACAATAATGTTTACTTTCAATGTTTACTTTATGAGAAGCAGTGTCCTCTACAGTGGACATTTCTATAGCAGTTTAAAAAAATGCTGTTTCTTCGGAAACTAACAAATATAACTTTTAATCATGTAAATACCTCACAAATTGATGTTTAACTTCGCTGGCTTCAAATATATTTTCCGTCATGACGTGACGACGCGCCGTCATGCCCGTTAAAACAAAAATGGGGGCGGGGACCGGTACTTTTTAGAGGCGGTATAGTACCAAATAGGATTCATTAGTATGGTACCGGTATACCGTACAACCCTAGTTCACACTAACCACATTTTTTTGGTAATATGAACGATTACATAAAAAGGTTGGATTTGACAAAAACAAATCAGATTGGACATACTAACCTGCGGTGTGAACGTAGCCATAAACAAAGAGAGCGGATGACCGACAAGAGGGTTCACTCTGTTTAATTCATTCGGCTGGAGTGAACCCTGTTGCAGCCCGTTTGGAAAGAAAAAATAAATTTGTATTCATCCTTTGATTGATCGTTATATATTGGCTGGCGTTTGTTTGTCTGTTTGTTGCTTAGCAAAATAGCTCAAAAAGTTATGACCGGATTTGATTAAACTCTCAGGGAATGTCCGAAATTGGACAAGGATCAATTTATTTGATTTTGGGGCTGATTTTTTTTTAAGGATTATTTGCTATTGATTGGCAGAGGTCTGCTCTCTCCAAGTGCTTTTCTTGTCATGTGTGTGACTGTTAGAGTTGGTTTTCTGTGAAAAGGAATCATGGTTTGTTGGTGGCACAGAGGAGAGGTTAGAGGGGACGAAGCTGAGGACAAAAAAGCTGAACTCGTGCCAGTAAATCAACCTTAACTGGGAAGGGGGGCTGTGTTCATGTTGTTGTATTTCTCACTCCTCTCAGTGGTAAGCGCAAGATCTATGCTTTGTGTCTTTATTATCGGTCTGTGGCCACTTTGTGGCGAGTAGGGAGCGTACATTTTGCGAGCATGTTTATGTTTGTGTGTGCATCAGTGTCACCGGAAACAACTCCATCTTATGGGCTGTCTGTTTTCTTTGCCCTGCATTAACCTGCAGCAGTAAGTAAAATGAGAAAGTGCGCGTGTATCGGTTGCCTGTCATCTTATAGTCCATGAACCCCCGGTATCTCTTTTCCACTTGCACACATGCATACAGTTGCACCACGTGTTCTTGTATGTATATCCTTCTTGAGACATAAACAAGGAAAAGTAGCATCCATATGAGGACCGGTGAACAAGTTATGACCGAATGGAAAACCATTGCTACCATTGAGAATGTCTCATTTGCACTTCTGGTGGTAAAATCTATAAAAATTAGGCTGGTCCAAAAAAGGAGGGATTTTTCAAATTGACTGTCAGTTTTAAAATTGCTCCCCGTCTGGTCAACATATGAAATAACAAGTATGTGTAAGAAATTGAAATGTGCCCCCTTTGGCCAAAATTAATTAAAAAAAATTAAAATATATATGTATATAGAGACATAGTGTAATGCGTTGAAGTAAATAATAAAAATTAAAAATCAATTACAAACAAAAAAATTCGGAAAAATAAATAATTAAAAGCTTACCTTTTTTATATGTGCATAGTATGTATATATTATTAATGTTGTAAATACAAATCTTTATATATCTAGAAAGGGTGGTCCTAAAGAGGTAGGCATTTTTCGGAGGTCTCAAGAAAGTAACAAATACAAGAATGTGTGTGTGTGTGTGCGTGTGTGTGTATTCTTGTATTTCTTCTTCTTGAGACATAAACAAGGAAAAGTACCGTCGATATGAGGACCGGTGAACAAGTTAGGACATAAATAGATATTATCGGCCGATAAATGCTTTAAAAAGTAATATCAGAAATTATCGGTATCGGTTTCAACCTCCCGATTTTCCCGGGAGACTCCCGAATTTCAGTGCCCCTCCCGAAAATCTCCCGGGGCAACCATTCTCCCGATTTCCACCCGGACAACATTATTGGGGGCGTGCCTTAAAGGCACTGCCTTTAGCGTCCTCTACAACCTGTCGTCACGTCCGCTTTTCCTCCATACAAACAGCGTGCCGGCCCAGTCACATAATATATGTGGCTTTTACACACACATAAGTGAATGCAAGGCATACTTGATCAACAGCCATACAGGTCACACTGAGGATGGCCGTATAAACAACTTACTATTACAAATATGTGCCACACTGTGAACCCATACCAAACAAGAATGACAAACACATTTCGGGAGAACATCCGCACCGTAACACAACATAAACACAACAGAACAAATACCCAGAACACCTTGCAGCACTAACTCTTCCGGGACGCTACAATATACACCCCCCGCTACCACCAACGCCCCCCCCCCCCCCCCCCCCCCAATCTTTGTTTTTATAGCTGTTGTTTTGAGGCATGTTTAAAAAAGATAAAAAATAATGCACTTTGTGAAAGTCAAAGTATAGTATTTCCCATAGTTGTAGTGGGTATCAGGATTATCTCAGGGAGAGCATGTCCCAAATTCCAAGCTGCTGTTTTGAGGCATGTTAAAAAAAAGAATGCACTTTGTGACTTCAATAATAAATATGGCAGTGCCATGTTGGCACTTTTTTCCATAACTTGAGTTGAAGTTGTTCTCTTATTTTGGAAAACCTTGTTTTTGATTGATTGATTGAAACTTTTATTAGTAGATTGCACAGTTCAGTACATATTCCGTACAATTGACCACTAAATGGTAACACCCGAATAAGTTTTTCAACTTGTTTAAGTCGGGGTCTACGTTAATCAATTCATGGTAAAGTTACATTGCACAACAAAATTAGGCATAATAATGTGTTAGTTCCACCACTATATATATCGGTATCGGTTGATATCGGAATCGGTAATTAAAAGTTGGACAATATCTGAATATCGGATATCGGCAAAAAAGCCATTATCGGACATCTCTAGACATAAATAATGGTCCCAATACGGAAAACCATTGCATTTAATAGAGAATGTCTGCACCCCTGGTGATGAAATCTATCAAAATTAGAGAGATTTTTCAAATTGATTGATTGTGTCGGTTTTAAAAGTGCTCCCCCTGTGGTCAACATATAAAATAACAACTGGGTGTAAACATTTGAAGTGCTCCCCCTCTGGCCAAAATATGTAATAACAAGTGTGTGTAAGAAAATTAATTGCGCCCTCTTTGGCCAAAATTAATTTAAAAAAATATATATATATTTTGAGTACCTTGAAGGTAGAAAAGCGCTATACAAGTATAACCCATTTGCTATTTACAGTATATAGAGACATACTGTAATAACTTGAAGTAAATAATGAAGATTAAAAACCAATTACAAACAAAAAATGAATGAATAAATAAACTAAAAGTTTAAATTTTTATATTTGCATAGTATGAATATATTATTAAGGTTGTAAATAAAAAAATGTATATATCTAGAAAGGGTGGTCCTGAAGAGGTAGGCTTTTTACGGAGGTCTCAATAAGGTAACAAATACAAGAACGTGTGTGTGTGTGTGTGTGTGTGTGTGTGTGTGTGTGTGTGTGTGTGTGTGTGTGTGTGTGTGTGTGTGTGTTATGTGCACACGAGCGTTTTCCGGCTTTATTAATCATTCATGCTGCTCACTGATTGCATGAGTGTGTGTTCTCAAGCTTGCGTGTTGGGTTAATCAGTGGGTATGAGAATGCGCCATTACAAACAGCCTTTGCAGCATGCGTGCAAGGACAACCCGAGTGTCACTGCCTGACAGAGAGCGAGAGAGATGAGAGATGGGGACAAAAAAGCAAGTGGTTGATGAAATGAGGGTAAAACCAGACGTTGGCAAGCTAAAATATAGAAAATAAGCACTTTCTCTTCCTGTAAGTACACTGTGATGATTGTATTATATATTCAGCGCAGCCTATCTGTCTGCAAGAAGCTAATTATCTGGCAAGATTCTGAGCCATCCTGATTAAAATTGGTGCCCTGGCTGTGCGCGTGTACGTGTTTGTAACTAATCGAGCAAAAAAAGAGTGAAATATGTCATAATGCGTGCGTGCCAATGTGTACATGCTGAGAGTCCCGCCTGTGGTTAGGTTACATCTCCCTGCAGCGCAGAGGAACAGTGTCTTGTTGCATCATACTGAGTCTGTTAATAACAAGCTCGACCACAAAAGGCAGTCAGTCCGACGCTCCATTTCTCATCTTCCAGCAGCCGGCGGTGATGCCGTCATGACATGTTAAGCAGGTATTGTTGTAGAACGCAGCATGTCAGGCCTCTGCATTCCCCGGGTTTTTCTTTTTTCTTTAAGTGGTTCCAAGTAAAAGTCGCAGGCGTGGAATTCCAAGTGGACTTTGTCGTATGTAGAAAAACACGTTGTCACCGCGGGGCAAGGATAATGTTTGTAAGCGGTTCAGTGAAAGATAATTATAATGCAACGACTGAGGTTGAGTAGCAGGCCTGGTGGATTTTGAGGAATAATAATAATAGTGACAATAGAAATAATCACCCATCCTTTCCCATTGGATTGTGTTATTGAATCTTAAACTATAGAAATTAATTACGCGGTTTTGAAAACACTCTTTTTTTTTAATACCGTATTTTTTGGACTATAAGGCGCACTTAAAATACTTTAATTTTCTCAAAAATCGACAGTGCACCTAATAACCCGGTGCGCCTAAAGTACGGAATAATTCTGGTTGTGCTTACCGACCTCGAAGCTGTTTTATTTGGTACATGGTGTAATGATAAGTCTGACCAGTAGATGGTAGTCACACATAAGAGATACATGTAGACTGCGATATGACGCCAGTAAACAACACCAATACTTTAAATGTTCCATTGAAAATAAAGGACATTACACACGGCACTCAAAAATCTGTCAAAATGTTTTGGTACGACTTTGAAGCCGCACCGCTTGATGGATTGTCGGCCCATTACGGCTACCATAATCAGAGATACAAGTATTACTATGGTGTGTGTATAAGGACCACAAAATGGCACCCATAAGCAGACATGTTATCTGTCGTTTTGTTTCACAATATTATGCAAAAGCAACTTTTCTTACCTTCTGGTACCTGCTGATGTGTATTTGAGATCTGCATAAGTCCTGAAAATTTGCGCACATCCGCCACTGTAGTCCGTGCCTACACCATAGCTTCTTCTTTTTCACTATCTTCTTGTTATGGGGCATTTATTCTCTGCTGTTGCCATTTCTAATATAAAGTAGCGTAAAGTTCTAACTTACATCTCGCCATTAAAGCATTAAAACATACCGGTGTAGTGAGTTTACATTATTCACCGATGGAACTTTAGTTATTAGAGTTCCGGTCGGACGGTTTTTCACGGGACACATTTCCGGCGTTGTTGCACTAGTGAGCCACGGATGCGGAGATGCTGCTCCGTTGTTGATTGAAGTAAAGTCTGAATGTCATTAAAACAGTTAGCTCCATCTTTTGACATTTCTTCCACTCCCGTCCTTGCACGCTACACCGCTACAACAAAGATGACGGGGAGTAGACGCTGTCAAAGGTGAGCCACGTAAATAAGACCGCCCACAAAACGGCGCATCCTGAAGCAACTGTCAGAAAGCGCCTTGAAGATGATCTGTAAAACATAATCTATGCAACATTTTGACCAAGGAACCACCATTAAATGTTATGTAGACCACAAGGAAATGTTTTAAATTTTGAAAAAAAAATCACAATATGACTCCTTTAGTGCGCCCTATGGTCCAGAAAATACGGTACTTGGAATAGGAAACCTTTTCTTTCTTTCTTTTTTTTATAACCCTTATAACACATATTGCAGAAACAATTAAGTGGGCTATCAATTCCTAGCATTTCTGATGGACCATTGACATCCATGCTGCTCCTGTATGACCAAGATTTTGATTATTACGAATATTGACGACTGATACTTAGGTACCGTTCACATTTGAACCGATACGGTACCAATTTCCGGTACTTGAATCTATACCAGTTCTTAACGATACCAGTCTTAGTTACTTTTGTGTGTGTTAATGAATGTTGATTGTTTGATGATAAAATTTTATTTTTGATTTAAAATTTTAAAAATGAGCTGATTATAATACCTGTGCTGTTCAGTTTTAATAGCTGGTTTTTTTTAGTACATTTGAGTCTCATTTACAATGCAGTTGCCCTTCCAAGACATTAAAGGGGAACATTATCACAATTTCAGAATGGTTAAAGCCATTAAAAATCAGTTCCCAGTGGCTTATTATATTTTTCAAGTTTTTTTCAAAATTTTACCCATCACGCAATATCCCTAAAAAAAGCTTCAAAGTGCCTGATTTTAACTACCCGTCCATTTTCCTGTGACGTCACATAGTGAAGCCAACACAAACAAACATGGCGGAAAGAACAGCAAGCTATAGCGACATTAGCTCGGATTCAGACTCGGATTTCAGCGGCTTAAGCGATTCAACAGATTACGAATGTATTGAAACGGATGGTTGTAGTGTGGAGGCAGGTAGCGAAAACGAAATTGAAGAAAAAACTGAAGCTATTGAGCCATATCGGTTTGAACCGTATGCAAGCAAAACCGACGAAAACGACACGACAGCCAGCGACACGGGAGAAAGCGAGGACGAATTCGGCGATCGCCTTCTAACCAACGAATGGTATGTGTTTGTTTGGCATTAAAGGAAACTAACAACTATGAACTAGGTTTACAGCATATTAAATACATTTGGCAACAACATGCACTTTGAGAGTGCAGACAGCCCAATTTTCATCAATTAATATATTCTGGAGACATACCCTCATCCGCGCTCTTTTCCTGAAAGCTGATCTGTCCAGTTTTGGAGTTGATGTCAGCAGGCCAGGGAAGCTAGGGTCGATAGGGGGTTTAGCTCGCTCGTCTGCGGGAACAAACTGCCGCCATTGCTTGCCGCGCTACCAAGGCCCTTTGTCCCTGAATTGCTCACACACTCCGGCAGATTCAATGGGGGTCTGGCGGCAGATTTCTTTGACTTTATCGTTGGAAATGCATCTGCTTTGAGTGTCGTAGGATATCCACACATTCTTGCCATCTCTGTCGTAGCATAGCTTTCGTCGGTAAAGTGTGCGGAACAAACGTCCAATTTCTTGCCACTTTCGTATCTTTGGGCCACTGGTGCAACTTGAATCCGTCCCTGTTCGTGTTGTTACACCCTCCGACAACACACCGACGAGGCATGATGTCTCCAAGGTACGGAAAACAGTCGAAAAAACGGAAAATAACAGAGCTGATTTGACTCGGTGTTTGAGAAAATGGCGGATTGCTTCCCGATGTGACGTCACGTTGTGACGTCATCGCTCCGAGAGCGAATAATAGAAAGGCGTTTAATTCGCCAAAATTCACCCATTTAGAGTTCGGAAATCGATTAAAAAAATATATGGTCTTTTTTCTGCAACATCAAGGTATATATTGACGCTTACATAGGTCTGGTGATAATGTTCCCCTTTAAGATGGCAGTACTGTGTATGACAGGTTTATTCAACTGACGGCCCACAGGCTGCACCAAAGCTTTTAATTTGGCCTGCTGAACATCACCCAAATAGGCTTGATAAAACCATTCAAACTAGGGTTGCTCATGTATGCAGTACTTCAGGAGAAGATGGCGCTATCGACCCCTAAAAAAATTAAAATAAATCGCGGCAATCTGATTTTTAACAAAGTATGAATGTATTGAAATTGCTGACTTTGTCATGTCTTTTTTATTCGATGTCGTGTTGTGTTTTGGCTGAGTGACTATGGCGATCAAAGCTTGTGTAATACATGTAGCGCTGAATTTGACTAGTACAGGTCGATAACGCTACACTTTAGATTTATTTGGGTTGAGCCACCAGTGTGCTATGTTTGCTGTGGATGTTGTTAAATTTCTATATGAATACATATCTGTAGTTAATTGTGTGAATGTATTAATACTTATTTTATTTATGGAAAATACACAATGGACGTTATACTTTTGTAATGTTTACTTTATGTTTATAATTTCAGTCTAATACACCTAAATAAAGGAGAAAGTGTGAAGAAATAAAACTGAGAAAGAAAAATAATTCAAAATAGGGAACATCAATCATCAACAAAACTTCTGGAGCTTCTGTTTCTTCATGCAGTTAACAATCTGTCTAGCTGCACACGCTGTAAACAAACAGCAAGGGCAGAATAATGAATTCATCGACAGTGCAGTGTGGAAGCCGATGTGTTTACTTTGCAATTAAGTAAACGTAGTCTCAAAGGAATATAATCTGCACAGGAACTTTCTGACAAAACATCCACATTTCGATGTCCGGCTCCTGAGCACTTGGGCTCTTGAAACTGTAGCCCTCTTCATTACGTAGTTGAATAGCCCTGATGTAGGCTGTCTATCGTATGTTGTCTAACTAGGACGTAATTTTTTGTCCAGGAGGCTGAATGTGTTATGTTCCGCCCTACTACGTGTTTATACTGTAAGTATTGTGCTTATTACACACCAGCTGTTAGAGTGTAATATTCATCTGAGTTGTAGTTATCATTATCACATTTGGAGGTGTTGAAATGGCCATGTAAAATCGTTAATGCTAATAGTAGCCTTTCAAGGTCAAATCCAATGTAAATTAGCATCAAGCTAGCACATTTTTGAAGAGTGGAGCCTTACTTTATGTTCAAGCATTTTTTACCACATACTTGCTTTGTTAGTGTTGAAAATGGCAACATTACTTAGAGGGACTTTGGTTAAGTCCACCCTGAATGGTGCTTGAGTGATTGTCTCCTTGAGCAGGTGTTTAGTCTGCAACCAGATGGGACGCCACAAAGGTGTCGAAGTATTGCACCGTTTGATTTTAAATGTATCGATACCCGGTAGTACCGACAGAATTCCGTCAGTGCCTATAAAAGTACCGAATTCGATACCGATCCCCACTGGTACTATATTATCGTGCTATCGCTGTCTTTGGGAATTTTAATTCAAGACAAGCGTCCTTAGTTGAAAGATCTTCTCTGGGTGATGTATACCCAATGCCCTTACCTTTGTAGGAGAGACATTCAGCTGAGTGAGAAGTGTGTAAGACGGTTTGAAGGATATTGTATGTTTTGTAAATCAATAAAAAAAACAGAACTGTCAATGTTTAAATAACCTTGTAACTTTCCTTAACATACAAGTATAAAAGAAGGTTAACCACTGCAAAATGTAAAAACAACCTAACGCGACCTTTGACTTTGACAACAAATAATGACGTGCATTGTGAAGCTGCACATTATGCAAACAAAGTGTGGTGATGGATAATTGCTTTCCACGTTGTAATAGTTGAAGTTATGTATGTTGTGAAGTGACCTGCGGTGAGGTTCATGGCTGGTGAGGCACTGACTTTATCACAGTCAGATTTACAAACATATGAACCCTAAAGAGTATCTTATTCACCATTTGATTGGCAGCAGTTAACGAGTTATGTTTAAAAGCTCATACCAGCATTCTTCCCTGCTTGGCACTCAGCATCAAGGGTTGGAATTGGGGGTTAAATCACCAAAAATGATTCCCGGGCGCGGCGCCGCTGATGCCCACTGCTCCCCTCACCTCCCAGGGGGTGATCAAGGGGATGGGTCAAATGCAGAGGACAAATTTCACCACACCTAGTGTGTGTGTGACAATCATTGGTACTTTAACTTAACTTTAACTTTACACATACAAACTGTAGCACACAAAAAAGCACATTTAATTAAAAAAAAACGTTATTATGGTCTTACCTTTACTTATAAATGAAGTCCATGCGCCGCTCCTTTTGAACAAAAGCATCGATAACTTGTTTATAGAAGTCTTCCTTATCTTTCTTCAGTTTTAAAAGTCTCTCTGTCTCGATGGAGATCTTCCTTTAAGTATTACCTCCTGCTTCGATTGAAAGTCCAGTTTGGAAAACTGTTTTATTTTAGATATGTAATCCTCCATGTTAATAGTCCAGGCAAGAGGAAAAAACAAACGATCGCTGCTAACTGTTGCTGCTTGTTGTCACTTCTTCTGCAGCCGAGTAGTCGCAAGAATGATCTCTGGGATCACTACCGCCCTCTACCACCAGGAGGCGGGATTACTGCGAGCCTCACACAGTGCGTCTTCGCAGCAGTTTTATGATTGCTCAGCACAAGAAATACGCTACACACATACAGTTGTTGACAAAATACACTGTACATTATATACCTCAGCTAGCTAAACTATGGAAATGTATAATATAGTTCATATAGCAATACGGTCTCACTGCACAGCAGGCCAGCAGTTAGCCGGGTCATTGCGCAATCCATGGTGAGGCTCAACTCAGTGACGTGCCTCAACTGGCTGCTGACTCACCGCAAGTCTCTTCTCAGTATTTGAACGGCAAATGTGAAAATCTAAAACTGGTGAAGTTAAATGGAAAATAACTTTATAGTATAATCACTGGATACATATAACAATTTAATTATTTATTTTTCTTTTTACATTTTTTTTCTTTCCATGATGGCACATGAGGCCCCGCCTCACCTGCCTCCCCTGACTGCATGTCACTGATGTTGTGTATATGGCATGACAAACAATACTAGGCTTAATTCAAATTCCCATTTCCCGCACGCCTAAATGTGGTTGTTCATTATTTTCTGTTAACAAAACGAAATCAATTTGTCTTATGTGTTGAACAGTAAAACTGTCTTAAACCGCCTGCCTCCCTCTCTGCCTTCATTAAACATAACGAACGTCAGTAAACAGCTGGTTTTTGAGTTGTTTTTCTTTAAGGAAACAGTAAGAATGTTGTAGTTAATTTAGTGGCAAGCAACGCGAACAAGGCTTGAATTGGTGAGGTTTTTTTTTTGTTTAGTTTGTTTGTGTTAGGAAATGTTGTACCATAATGGGGAAGCACGGTGAAACAGGGGTTAGTGAATGTGCCTCACAATACGAAGGTCCTGGGTTCGATCCCCAGACTCGGGGTCTTTCTGTGTGGAGTTTGCATGTTCTCCCCGTAACTGCGTGGGTTCCCTCCGGGTACTCCGGCTTCCTCCCACCTCCAAAAACATGCACCTGGGGATAGGTTGATTGGCAACACTAAATGGTCCCGAGTGTGTGAATGTGAGTGTGAATGTTGTCTGTCTATCTGTGTTGGCCCTGCGATGAGGTGGCGACTTGTCCAGGGTGTACCCCGCCTTCCGCCTGAATGCAGCTGAGATAGGCTCCAGCACCCTCCGCGACCCCGAAAGGGACAAGCCGTAGGAAATGGATGGATGGATGGATGTACCATAACATTTTTAGTGGCGCTAACATTGTTGTTAATTCAGCACCCAACAACATCAGGGGGTTGCTCAAACGCCGTTATTACCCGTCTCTCTGGTGCTCTGGGTCAGACGAGACATAGCCTGCAGTCGTCCGATTTCAAGACATAGTTGCGGGTAATTGATGACAAAGAGAGTAATTGTTATTCTTAAACGAATGACAAAAAATTGGACTCCAGCTTTATCTTTCTCATGCGGGACAAATGGTCAGGTGCCTGACAACAACCTATAACAAATATGCATTTTGATTGATTGATTGAAACTTTTATTAGTAGATTGCACAGTACAGTACATATTCCGTACAATTGACCACTGAATGGTAACACCCGAATACGTTTTTCAACTTGTTTAAGTCAGGGTCCACGTTAATCAATTCATGGTTATTAATTCTATTTGTAACGTTTGAATACGACTACTCAGTCTATGTTATTCTCAAAACAGAGACATTTTTTTTACAAATTAATCAATGGAGTTGGCATAAACAATGTTGAGAACTTATTGTATTACAGTAGGTCCTGACATTGAGCAACTCAATCATGACGTTGAAATAACATGCTTTTTGACAACGTTTAATCAATGTGGGGTTCTGACGTTGATTTTACCATTGAATTTTGGTCATTTCCCAACCACAATTCTACAACTCAAATACATTTTGTAATACAAATATGCTTTATTAATTTTATTTAAAACATTTAAATATGACTACTCAGTCTATGTGATTCTCAAAACAGAACAAATTTACAAATCAATCAATGGAGTTGGGATTTTTATTAATGATTAATGCTTCCCAGCAGGCACAAGACATTGAAACAACGTTGAGAACTTGTTGAATTAGGTCCTGACCTTGAGCAACTCAATCATAACGTTGAAACGTTGACAACATTTAATCAATGTTGACTTCTGACATTGATTTGAACATTGAATTTTGGTCATTTCCCAACCACAATTCTACAACACAAATACAATGTTGAAACAACATGCTTTTTGACAACGTTTATTCGTTGTCAGGTTGTGAGGTTGATTTGAACATTACATTTTGGTCATTTCCCAACCACAATTCTACAACACAAATACAACATTGAAACAACATGCTTTTTGACAACGTTTATTCATTGTCAGGTTGTGAGGTTGATTTGACCTTTGAAATGTTGTCATTTCCCAACCAACAATGTGGATCCAACGTTGGACGTTGTCTCAATTTACTAATACAACTATTTTGCAACGTTGCTGCGAAGTCAGTTTTAAAAGACATGTATGTATAATCAACGTTGTATTAGGGTTGTACGGTGCTAGTATAGTATCGCGGTACTAATGAATCAAAAAGGTTCTATAATCTGTTTGAAAAGTACCGGTCCCCGGGCATGACAGCGCGTCGTCATGTAATGACATTGCTGGTTTTAAGAGCAGAGGAGCATGTTCGGCAGCGCACAATCACAGAGTACTTACAAGCAGACACAGTGTGTAGACAGAAAAGGGAGAACGAACGCATTTTGGCTTAAAAACTAACGATAATGGTGAAGTTATAACACTGAAACGCCCTCAGGAAGAGGTGCTTTAAGACATGGCCTGCTAACTAGCAGCGAACATCCATCCGCAGTCGGCAGTGTTTTAGCTATTTTTAAATCAGTAATCCTTGTCTCCATGGCGAGGAAAATAAAGTGAGTTTCTTACAAGTATCATCCCTGCAGGACGAGGAATAGCTAAACATGCTTCACTACACACCGTAGGAGGATACAATAGCTCACCGCTAACAGCAAGGTAGCACCCCTTGCCATGGGTGGATCTACACCTGACAGCCACTGTAATGATACCAAGCACAATAGCGTATCTAGTTGATACTACTATGATTACATCAATATTTTTTATCGTCACAATTTTTTTTTATCCCTTTTTAAAAAATGTATATTATGTTTAAAAACTCAGGAACTACGTCCCTGGACACATGATAACTTTGAATATGACCAATGTATGATCCTGTAACTACTTGGAGACTTTGTTTGCTTACTTACTAATAAAAGACAAATTGTCTTGTAGGTTTACTATTTTATTTAAGGACAAAATTGTTCTTCGATTGCAATAAGAAACATATGTTTAATGTACCGTAAGATTTTTTGTTAGAATAAAGCCAATAAAGCCATTTTTGTGGTCCCCTTTATTTAGAAAAGTATCGAAAGGTATCGAAAAGTATCGAAATACCTTTTGGTACCGGTACCAAAATATTGGTATTGGGACAACCCTACGTTGTATCAACGTCTTGTGCCTGCTGGGTTATATCGTTATTTGACTTTAAACAATCTTTGATTTATAGTCTGTCGCTTCAATTGATTGTTTAAAGGCCTACTGAAATGCGATTTTCTTATTTAAACGGGGATAGCAGGTCCATTCTATGTGTCATACTTGATCATTTCGCGATAATGCCATATTTTTGCTGAAAATATTTAGTAGAGAACATCGACGATAAAGTTCGCAACTTTTGGTCGCTGATAAAAAAGCCTTGCCTCTACCGGAAGTAGCAGACGAGTAGCGTGACGTCACAGGTTGTGGAGCTCCTCACATCTGCACATTGTTTACAATCATGGCCACCAGCAGCGAGAGCGATTCGGACCGAGAAAGCGACGATTTCCCCATTAATTTGAGCGAGGATGAAAGATTTGTGGATGAGGAAAGTGAGAGTGAAGGACTAGAGGGCAGTGGGAGCAATTCAGTTAGGGAAGATGCTGTGAGAGGCGGGTGGGACCTGATATTCAGCTGGGAATGACTAAAACAGTAAATAAACACAAGACATATATATACTCTATTAGCCACAACACAACCAGGCTTATATTCAGTGTTGGGACTAACGCGTTACAAAGTAACGCGTTACTGTAACGCCGTTAGATTCGGCGGTAACTAGTAATCTAACGCGTTATTTTTTTATATTCAGTAATTCAGTTACCGTTACTACATGATGCGTTACTGCGTTATTTTACGTTACTTTTTTTGTAGTATAAAGTGTGTTTTATCGCAGGGCTACTGTGTCATCGTTCTGATTCTTCTTGTGTCACAAGCCGGAGAAGAGAGAGAGACACGCGCTCTGTGTGTGAGTGTGAGTGTGAGTGTGTGGAGGGGGGAGGGGGGCGTGTCTGATCATGGCGGAGCCAGAAGTCGAGTTTGCTAACATGGAAATATTTTCACTACTTTTCTTTTGTCGAGTACAAAGAAAATAACAATTTAGTTAAATGTAAATTGTGCTTTGGATCAAAGATCCCATCTACTGCCCAAAACAGCAATTCAAATCTGCTGAAACAAGCTACATAGCAACATGCTTCGACGAAGCTAGTAAAGAGAGACAGAGACTCCAATGACACTTCACCACGTAAGGATTAACTCTGCCTCTGCTCATCTTTCAGAACTCTGAAACACACTCTGTCAATCATAAAGAGGGATGCTAGTGGGCCAGGCCAATCTTTCCTTATCTCTAAACTAAAACTGGGGAAATGTGTAGAGTGTTCTGGGCTTCAGACATGATTTTGTGTCAGAATTTCTTGAGGAAAAAATGCCTGGTTAGACTTTGTGTATGTAGTGTGTGCCTTTCTTGCTTTACAGCTATGCTGTTATTATGCTGTTTGTTACTTATGTATGTTATGTTGCAGCTATTTAAAATAGTTTTGTCAATTTGTTCTGGCCAGAAACAAATTGGCCTTTGTAACATATCTTTGTCTTTGTGTGTTGTATGTCGACCACATTGCTTAGCAGAGTTCAGTGATACAAATGCATGTCAAGTTGATCAACAGATTGTATTATTCTCCAGTGCAATAACAGTACTGAAATAAAGGCTAAAAGGGCATTAATTGGAGCTTTAAAAAAATAATAAGAAAAAAAGAAGTAACTAAATAGTTACTTTTCACAGTAACGCATTACTTTTTGGTGTAAGTAACTGAGTTAGTAACTGAGTTACTTTTGAAATGAAGTAACTAGTAACTATAACTAGTTACTGTTTTTCAGTAACTAACCCAACACTGCTTATATTTAATATGCCACAAATGAATACCGCATAACAAACACCTCCCCCCTCCCGTCCATATAACCCGCCAATACAACTCAAACACCTGCACAACACACTCAATCCCACAGCCCAAAGTACCGTTCACCTCCCCAAAGTTCATACAGCACATATATTTCCCCAAAGTCCCCAAAGTTACGTACGTGACATGTACATAGCGGCACGCACGTACGGGCAAGCGATCAAATGTTTGGAAGCCACAGCTACATGCGTACTCACGGTACCGTGTCTGCGTATCCAACTCAAAGTCCTCCTGGTAAGAGTTTCTGTTGTCCCAGTTCTCCAAAGGCCAATGGTAAAGCTTGACTGTCATCTTTCGGGAATGTAAACAATGAAACACCGCCTGTGTTTGTGTTGCTGCATGCCGGCCGCAATACACCGCTTTCCACCTACAGCTTTCTTCTTTGCTGTCTCCATTGCTCATTGAACAAATTGCAAAAGATTCACCAACACAGATGTCCAGAATACTGTGGAATTTTGCGATGAAAACAGACGACTTAATAGCTGGCCACCATGCTGTCCCAAAATGTCCTCTACAATCCGTGACGTCACGCGCAGACGTCATCATACTGAGACGTTTTCAGCAGGATATTTCGCGCGAAATTTAAAATTGCACTTTAGTAAGCTAACCCGGCCGTATTGGCGTGTGTTGCAATGTTAAGATTTCATCATTGATGTATAAACTATCAGACTGCGTGGTCGGTAGTAGTGGGTTTCAGTAGGCCTTTAATGAGGGCAAGTAAAAAAAAAAATCTATGAAATCTGGACTGCATGGAGTGCCGGGAACTTTAAACATGCAGACTTAGTTTCCGCACGGCCGCTGTAGTGGAGCGCACATCAGAGGTGTAGGTCCGATCTGTGTGTGTGTTAACGCAAGTGGTGCAATTTCAATGCTGATGATGTGCATTTATTAGAACAAAAGAATGAAGGTTGAGACAAGTTGAATTGTTTTACCTAAAATATGCATTGAGGTTATAAATTGTGTTTAGTCCGATTAATTGAAGAAACTAATTGATGGATTACTCCATTACTAAAATAATTGATAGCTGCAGCCCTGATATTGACCGCCACCCCCTACCCTGACACCTCACTGCACCCCGCACCCCCATCCACACAGCATTTAAAACATTTAAAACTAAATGCCTGGATGGAAACTAACTTTAACAAAACATGATTCTGTGGCGGTAGCAAAAAGAACAATATAAAAAAGAACCAATTGGAGTTAGTTCTGTGTAGACAAGTGAAAGGGCATACAAGGACACCGCCAACTTCCACTACTGTGTTTTATACACTGTGTCTGCACTCACACACCCCTACCGCCCCCTCCTCGCTCCCCCCAGCTATCGCAGCATGCAACATCCTTGCCACAGGAATTTAATTGCTCTGTAAACAAGCCTTTTGTTTGGCTCTGCACTGTTTGCTCGTGCGCACAAGCTGTATTAAAAGTCTCAGTCAGACCTGCAGTGAAGGGAGAAGAATCTCAGAGCACAACAAATCAATGACACGTTCTGTGCTGACAAAAATATGTACACATAAAAATGGGAACTGAGTGGCATTACCTCACTTCGTGGCCATATATTGGGAACACAGGAAATTGTTACTGTTTAATGGTCCTTTATCGTTATCATACCTTTTGTAATCATCATGTCTTCTGATTATAATAACCCTTCATTGTTTCTTTTCTCTGTCATTCACAGACGTACGAGCGCCAGTTCCGGTCTGTTCAAGGAGGCCTGTTGCAACTACTGGGAGATCCCTCTCCACCTAAACACCAGCCTCGCAACACTCCACTCCCCGCACCCACTCTTTCCCTCGTACAACCGATACAACACACCCCCACGCAACAGTTCCAACACGCTTCTCAGCACCAAGGCAGTCCCGACTGGATCGCGTTCAGAGCACCTTCTGCTTCTCAAGCCAACCCTGCGGATTCCGAGCCAGCCGCACAACAGGCGGGGGCCAGTAGGAGCTCTTTGATGGATTCGAACGCACCTTTCTCAAGAACTGTGACTCAAAGCCACTCACCTCAAAGATCCTTGACTCCAGACCTGCAGTTACCAGTTGTTACAGATGCCAGTATTCTCAACTTGACCTCTCTCAGCAGGTGCGGTCCATTTCTCCCACTTTTCCTGGATATTTCATCTCGGCACAAAATGGCAATGAGGAATTGATGAGTCCAGGCGCAAAAACAGATATCTCCATTTTCCTTGTTTTGAGTAAACCGACGTTTTTTCATAACACAGCCATCCTGCTGATGTGGGTTCCAGCTAGGGTTGTACGGTATACCGGTATTAGTATAGTACCGCGATACTAATGAATCATTTTCGGTATACCGTCTCTGAAACGTACCGGTCCCTCGTTTTTAAAAATGTATATTATGTTTATAAACTCAGAAAATACGTCCCTGGACACATGAGGACTTTGAATATGACCAATGTATGATCCTGTAACTACTTGGTATCGGATTGATACCCAAATTTGTGGTATCATCCAAAACTAAAAAAGTATCAAACAACAGAAGAATAAATTATTATTACATTTTAACAGAAGTGTAGACAGAACATGTTAAAAGAGAAAGTAAGCAGATATTAACTGTAAATGAACAAGTAGATAAATAATTAATTACTTGTCCTTAATAACGTTGTCAAAATAATGGAATGATAAATGACACAATATGTTACCGCATACGTCAGCCGACTAATTAGGAGCCTTTGTTTGTTTACTTACTACTAAAAGACAAGTTGTCTAGTATGTTCACTATTTTATTTAAGGACTTAACTGCAATAAGAAACATAAGTTTAATGTACCCTAAGATTTTTTGTTAAAATAAAGCCAATAATGCTATTTTTTTGTGGTCCCCTTTATTTAGAAAAATTATTTTAGGACTGGTACTGGCACCAAAATATTACTATCGTTACAACACTAGTTCCAACTGAACCGTATCTAAAAACCAAAATGATAGTCTCAATTTGAAAAAATGCAATTGAATTTTGATAACTTTGTACATATTTTGCAGCAAAAACAGATAACTCAAAACAACGTTTCTTTGCAAAAACAGACTAGTTTGGTCGGGCTCCAGTGTGACTTACAGTATATATGTTTTTTTCCTTCTTTATTATGCATTTTCGGCAGGTGCGACTTATACTCCGGTGCGACTTATACTCCGAAAAATACGGTAATCCAATATGGGGCCAACCTCGCCCTAAATATGAGTGAAAATATATCAGTATTTTCAGACGAAGGGTGTACACCGCCTTCCACCCGAATGCAGCTTAGGCTCCAGCGACCCCCCACGACCCGTGAAAGGGACAAGTGGTAAAAAATGGATGGATGGATGCTTATTC
The DNA here is from genome assembly GCF_033978685.3 of Nerophis lumbriciformis. Classification (NCBI taxonomy): domain Eukaryota; kingdom Metazoa; phylum Chordata; class Actinopteri; order Syngnathiformes; family Syngnathidae; genus Nerophis; species Nerophis lumbriciformis. The sequence continues at coordinate 35,248,736 of NC_084559.2, read as the reverse complement.
CATCACTGTGATACATTAATTTTAATATACAGATCCTATACTTTACGTGCACAGGTTTCTTGCTCACGGACCTCTTTGATTTATCAGGATAGTGTCTCTCTTTACGCCCAGTAGGCGAGGGCACCACACACTTACTGATTTCATCAAAGTTCCTCATTATTGATGCTTTAATTTAGTTGCAGTCAGGGCAAAAATTACACAAAGCGAGCGAACATGAGCACTGATTGGATGGATGACGTCATCAACTTTCGATGCGCTGATTGGTTCTGATTGATTTGTCTTGTTTTTGCCGCAAAGACAGCATAGCGCTGGTCGGTTTCTGAAGAAATGCGACCGGTAAGTCGCTTTTGCAGAAAACTAGATTTATCTCCTGGTAGAGAATGGTGTAAACCAGGTGTGTCCAAACAACGGCCCGTAAGACCTCATGATTTTAATAATAAGGAATCAGGCCCGCAGGGTACCCCCCAGCTTAATTTTCGAAAATCTGACTGTCTAATTGCTGCCATCTTGTGGACGGCGTAAGTAAATCAGGTCAATGACCAGAAATTGTATTTTGATGCGAGGACAGCACAGCATTAACTAATATGACCCAATCCAAACAACCTTTCCTAATCATGGCGCAAATAAACTGCAAAAATTTAAAATAAGATAAAAATTAATTATAAAAAGTCCACACACATGGTCACACATAACACAACCTTCAATGAACTTTGTGGATATAAAAAAAAACATTCATAATTAGGGATGTCCGATAATGGCTTTTTGTCGATATCCGATATTCCGATATTGTCCAACTCTTTAATTACCGATACCGATATCAACCGAAACCGATATCAACCGATATATACAGTCGTGGAATTAACACATTATTATGCCTAATTTGAACAACCAGGTATGGTGAAGATAAGGTACTTTTAAAAAAAAATAAAAAAATAAAATAAGATAAATAAATTAAAAACATTTTCTTGAATAAAAAAGAAAGTATAACAATATAAAAACAGTTACATAGAAACTAGTAATTAATGAAAATTAGTAAAATTAACTGTTAAAGGTTAGTAGTATTAGTGGACCAGCAGCACGCACAATCATGTGTGCTTACGGACTGTATCACTGCAGACTGTATTGATATATATTGATATATAATGTAGGAACCAGAATATTAATAACAGAAAGAAACAACCCTTTCGTATGAATGAGTGTAAATGGGGGAAGATTTTTTTTTGGGTTGGTGCACTAATTGTAAGTGTATCTTGTGTTTTTTATGTTGATTTAATAAAAAAATATTTAAAAAAATAAAAATAAAATATCGATACCGATAATAAAAAAAATTATACCGATAATTTCCGATATTACATTTTAACGCATTTATCGGCCGATAATATCGGCAGACCGATATTATCGGACATCTCTATTCATAATTCAAAATTACACCCATTTAAATCCACTAAAAAGCATTATAGGAAAAATGCTTGGCGCATATTACCTGCTTGATATTTGTAATTACAAAACTTTAAGAAAAGTGTCATGGAAGTAAACAAGGTAGAAGTCAAACTTTCATATACTTTTATTATGTTATTATATTGATTATACATCCATTATATTAATACTAGTTATATGTGTATATATATATATATATATGTATGTGTGGGGAAAAAAAATCACAAGACTATTTCATCTCTACAAGCCTGTTTCATGAGGGGGGTGCCCTCAATCGTCAGGAGATTTTAATGGGAGCATTCGCATACCATGGTTTATATAGGGCACAGAGTGGGTGGGTACAGGCTGGCCTAGGGGCGTGGTGATTGGTTCATGTGTTACCTAGGAGGTGTTTCCGTCTATGGCGGCATGTTGTTGCAATTTCGCTGCGCTTGTTGAGGGATGACAGGTCTGGACGGTAGATAATAAACAGTTTCTCTTTCAAGCATAGGTTGCATCTTTTATTACCACTATTGTAAGGTGTGCTGGATGCAAGAATTTGCCATGTTATTGAATATTCAACATTATTGTCTTTGAGGTCCCAAATGTGTTTGCTGAGTTCTGTGGTATTTCGCAGGTTTTTGTTCCTGAAAGAAGCCTTGTGGTTGTTCCATCTGGTTTTGAATTCACCCTCGGTTAATCCTACATATGTGTCGGATGTGTTAATGTCCTTGCGTATTACCTTAGATTGGTAGACAACTGATGTTTGTAAGCATCCCCCGTTGAGGGGGCAATCAGGTTTCTTTCAACAGTTACATGCTTTGTTGGTTTTGGAGTCGTTCTGACTGGGGGTCGACGGCTCATTTGCAATTGTTTTGTTGTGGTTTGAGATGATTTGTCGTATATTGTTCATGCAGCTGTAGCTCAATTTGATGTTGTTCTTGTTGAATACTTTTCTTAGGTTGTTGTCTTTGGGAAAGTGTTTGTCAATCAGGTTGAGGAATTTGTGTCCAATGTTCGTTGAGACGTTTTTGCTGTATGGGGGGTTGTACCAGATGATGCCGTTTCGTTTTCTGTTCTTTTTTGGCTGGTTTCCTGGCGTGGGTTCATAGGTGAGGGTGAAATTGTATCCGCTTTCATCAAGGGCTTTTTGGTACGGGGGGGTTGCTTGGTCAAATTCAGCTTTGCTAGATGACAGCATCGATAGCCTTTTATTGATTCCGGTAGGTATTCTTTTCGTGGTGGTGGGTGGATGGTTGCTGTCATGGTGCACGTATTGGAGTGTTGTGTTGGTCTATATATATATATATATAGACTGTATGCATATATAGTTGGCTTTTAGCCCAATGAGGCCCCAAAGTCAAAAAGATTGGACACCCCGAGTGTAAACTATTTAGTGGTACTCAAGAGTTCAGAGTCCGTTTATCGTTTTTTTGCGCCTGGACTATTAAATTCCATTTCTCTTAACATTTTCGTACGTTATTAACCGTATCCACTTGGCATCCACTGCATCGTTCACCCGGCGGGTGGGGATTTGGGGGGGGGTCCTTTCCAGAGTTTCTCGTTGTTCCCATTGGGTTAAGTTTTTTTCTGCCCTGACGTGGGATCAGAGGAGGATGTCGTTGTGGTTTGTGCAGCCCTTTGAGACATTTGTGATTAAGGGTTATATAAGTAAAATTGGATTGATTGATTGAATTTTTGGCAAATACTGTATTTATGGTTTTAAAAGTAAGTTTACTTGTTCTCCGAGGGACAACAAATCAAGTTTGTTGATTTAGGCTACATTCACACTGCAGGGTCGGATATCCAATTCTGTTTTTTTGTCTCATCCGATTTTTTTATATGGCCATTCAAATAAAAAAAAAAGTAATTTCTAATGTAAATGCATCTGACCTGTAGGCGGACATGACGTCATGACGTTGCACGCACTGCAGTATTTAAGGGCTTCAACTTCAGTCGGTCTCACTACTGGCACATTTGTGGCAATTTCTAGGATTTGTGGCAGTTTTACAGGATATTTTGCTTCCAAGTCTGCTTAAAGAGCATGTCTGTGGGCGAGCAGTCGTAGACAGAAGTGGTGGAACTTTTACGTGAGTTCCTAAAACATATTATTGTCACCTGTTTTCTGCTTCGTTGTTAACTATTTATTTGTAACCGTCTATTTTGGCGAATAATTACGGCGCTTATCACCTAAACGCAGTAGTGTTCACATTGAGGACGCATCGCATATATATCGGATTTATATCAACCTACAAACGAGGCCTGGGTTGGATATGAAAAAGTTGGAATTGCACTGTTCACATTGACATAAAAAAAATCCTATAAAGGTCGCATATGGGCAAAACAATTGGAATTGACGTGTAGTGTGAACGAGACCTTCGTTTGAGTTGAGCTGTGACACTTCTCATTGTGACAGAAACAAATGTTAAAGAGGAAGCGTTTTGACTGTTTGAATAGGATTTCATCGAGTGACTGTGCATTTTTTCTTATACATGAAATGTTTTTCTACATCAGCGTCTTATTCTTATTGTTCTTTGTATACTTTATCCAGGGGGAGAGGTATACAGGAAGTTACCGAACAGCTCTTTGGGAACATCAAGAGGAAGTATGGCAGGAAGGACTCCCAGAAGATGCTTTCTAATCCTGATACGCAGTGGGGAAGACAGTCTGAAAAAGAAACAGGGAGCCCATCTAAAACAGAGGACAGGCAAAGGTACCGACTGGAGGAGATGACTGAGCAGTTTGGGGAAGAAAGAGAGGAAAGGAGGAAGGATGAAAGAGAGCGAACACTTCCTGGCAGGAGAGGGGTTGAAGAGGATAGAGGGATGCCCATGCTGACAGAGGAAGGAAAAGGAAGAAAGAGGCGAAGGAGGCCTTCTTTTGATGAGTCCTTTTCTGTTGAAGAAAAATCTCGGCAGCGACAGGACTCTGACACAACAGAGAAACACCAGCATAAACCTCCAGAATCCAAAGTCGCTCATAAGATGGAGACTTACAAAAATGATTCCAAGCTCTCAAGTCAGCTTGACGTCAGTGGACAGGTGATAGAAAAATATGATAGACTGGATAAAGGTGATGAAAGAGACAAGGGAGAAAAGGTAGACAGAACAGAAAGAGATGAAGCAGTTAGGAATGGGCCAGATCCAGAATCAACTTTTAGTATCAACAGAATGAAAAAGAACATTTTGGACCGTCCCAAGAACAACACTGATACACATAAACACAGAGATCTTGCTCCTAACATGAACAAACCTATCATCCCCACAAATCCCAGACTCCCTAGCCCAAACCCCAGTCCTAGCCCCAGGGGAAGTATGAGTCCAAGCCCTAAGCCCAGGCCAAACTTAAGCCCCAGCCCCAGACCGTGGGGAACCTTGAGTCCTAGCCCAAGTCACAGCACCATCTCGACAGTGAGTTCTAGATCAAGCAAGGGTAAAGACAGATGGTCTTACCTGAAAGCTAAAACCCACACAAGCATCACCTCACCCCAGAGAGACATCTGCAGTAGTCCATCAATGGTAGCCGACCCACCGTCTGCCTTCCCTATCACTCCTTCTAGTCCACTTTATACAAATACTGACAGCCTGACCGTCCATATGCCCATCAAAAGAAAGCGAGGACGCCCCAAAAAGCAGCCCCTTCTGACTGTGGAGACCATCCACGAGGGCACGTCCACTTCCCCCCCAAGCCCCCTTACACAAGAAACTGCTGCAGGGCTGAACCGCAGGAGAAAGACACACTCACCAAACACATTACTGCAGATGCCACCAACAGCAACAAGTGCGGATGATAACGGTCTGAAGGTAAAACGTGGAAAAAGCAATTCAAGGCCAGTGAACAAAGTTAAGCTTGGTAAAATGCAGAGCATCCTAAATGAGATCCTGTCGAGCTCCAGTAAGACCAACATGAAGTCTCCTTCTGCACCTGTTACCTCTGCTATGAGTGCCATGGCATCCACCATTGAGGCTCGTCTAGGAAAACAAATAAATGTCAGCAAGAGAGGAACCATCTACATTGGTAAAAAGAGAGGCCGGAAACCTCGAGCTGAAATGCAAGGCTCCAATCTTCCAAAATCACAAAGGGACAAGCCGTCCATGTGCGCCTCAATGTCCAGTCTGTATGAGAGCTCAGTTGTGGCATCAAATACCTCCTCTCCCTGCTCCAGTGCACCATCAATGCGAGCCAGCCACTCTGATTCCACTATGCCTAGTCTGCAGCCCATTTCAGCCCTACCCCCCAAACCTCAAGGAAGAGGATTCCTGTCTGGGGGATGGAAACTGTCACCTCCCCGTCTCCTCGCTAATTCACCCTCTCAACTATCGGAAGGTGCATCAGTGAAGGAGGTCACCTTGTCTCCAATCAGTGAGTCCCACAGTGAAGAGACTATTCCCAGTGACAGCGGGATTGGGACTGACAACAACAGCACCTCAGATCAGACTGAGAAAGGCCCCGCCTCTCGACGCAGGTGCAGTACTTTTACTCACATCAGCTGACAATCTGACAGCAGTGGTGTTTCAAAAGTGTTGTGTTGTATTGTTTCAGGTATTCATTTGATCTGTGTGGATTTGAGGCTACCGAGGCTGCTGCTCTGGAAGCATCCGCCAAAGGCAGTAGAGCTCGAAGTGAACGACAAGTAGCTACAGTAGACAACTTCCTTACCCAACAGGAGAAGAAGCAAAAACATAATCGCCGTAAGAGGAAGTGTCTTCAGAGTCGGGATCATCTTCAATTTCTTTCTGAGTTAGAGGAGGTAATACATTGTTTTTGCAATTTCTAAAATGTGAACTCTGTCAAATTTCCATTTTTTTCTAACCATGTCCCACTTTGAACTGCTTGCTTCTAGGTTGTGTCAAAGCTCCAGGAGCTACAAGTGTCTCACAGAAGATACACTTGCTACCCACAGCATCCCTATCCCTCAATTTTCCGTCTCAACTTCCACCATTATTACCCGCTCACCTATGACACATACCCCTGCAACTCCAGTCCGTACATCCGCAGGAGTGCTGAACTAAAGGCCAAGAGGAGACGGGGTCGTCCAGCCAAAGCCAGTGAGCCCATTGCCTCGAAGCTACCTTTTGTTCAAGGATATGGCTATCCACTGGCAGGGGGAAATTACTATGCACCGTATGCCATGCCTTACACACCCCATCTAAGTCTAGGCTACTTCCCCCCTGCGACCCCGTTCTACCTGCCTCACCACTCCCTTGGACATGTCGCCCCATCACCCTTTATGAGACCTGCTGTACCTCCCCCCAAGGCTTTCCACTCCAATGGCCACGCAAAGCTCCAGGCAGGGGTCAAACATCGCAGCGTCAGTGGTCAACTTCAGGGACCTTCAGCAAGAGGAGAGGTTTTAGGATCCCTGGGGAATGGCAGTTCAGGTGGTCTCGGAGGCATGCGCCTACATAAGAGGAAGCACAAGCATAAACATAAGCACAAAGACGAGCCCTTGCTTTCCCCACGAGACTGTCAGGAGTTGGGTGGCCTCTTCAGCGGGGCAAAGGCCAGTTCACATCGCAACATGCTGAGTGACTCATCCAGTCTAGGCCCTGCAAAGCATCAGGAGAAGCAGAGGGCGAACAGTAGAGGCCCAAGCCTGGGATCTACATTGGGGATGTTTGAATCAGAAAAGCTATCCTCACCTTCTCTTTCCGACAACCACTTCCACTCCCGTCAGACTGGACCGCCTACTAACAGTTTCATGAATAGCTACAGTAGCCAATCACAGCAGCCAGAATCCACGTCCTTTCTCTTCCTGGGGTCACAAGAGGATGAATGTGGTTCGAGGAGCAGGAAGATGAGACCCAGTGTGTTCGGAGATCAAGGCCTAATGTCATTGCAGTCTGCCCGGCAGGAGACAGGACAGATGAACGAGTGCTCCAGCCCTCCTCTTTCTGGTAAGAACCTCTGACACAAGGCATGAGCCCTTACGTTACTACTCCACACTGTGTACACGCATACTACAAAATATAGTGGCTCTTCCTGTTACGCTTTATTGGGTTTTTTACTTGTTTTGCCGTACACCACAGTGAATATATATGTCACTGATTTAATGGGTGTGTGTAAATCAGTCTTTGAACTGCAACATTAGCCTGGTTGGCATTGGTGGGAATTCCTTCCCTGCTTGTTAAATAGCTATAGCATCAAAACAACACCGGACATGTTCAAAATCTAATTTTAAAAGTGCAGTGCAAGCAGTCAGGATATTGGATTTAGTCAAACGGGAGCATGTTTACAAATATAATTGGTGTCTAATGCCTTATTCTGTTCCTTAGTGGTATATATAACAAGGTGATTTCCTAATGGGGCATCAATTTAATCACATTTTTATTCCGCCATGTCAGGGTTCCCAAGTTTTAATTTAACACGCAAGCATGAAGTACTCTTAAACGCATGTAAAGAGGCGGTGTAGTCCAGAAATACCACAACTAAACCAATATGCTTTCCCCCTCCAACATTCTGAATTCTTCTGTGTTTGAGCACATCTGGCTTGGGATCAAGAGAACGTAATGCATGGATGGAGACAACTATAATTCACCAATCTTGCCCCCCCCCACCCCCCCAACCCCCGCTCCCTCCCTCCGCTCCTGCCAATGCCTTTGCCAGAGATATATTATTCACACAGTGTGATTTATTTTCTACAGACACGCCGTAAAAGGCCCTTGCCTGTGTTAAAAGAGCTGGCTGGCAGCCAGGGGTTTAATGACTGGGGCCTAGTCCAGGGGCTCCGATAGAGTACCCCCCTCCCCTCTCCTGCGCCGCCACCCGCAGGGGATCCAGAACGGATGACTCACATACACACAACTCAAACCTTGCACATCCTCCTTGCATTTTCCCACTTTACTTCTCTTTCACACTCCTTTTTGCAGGTTTCCCTATTTTCTACTATTGGTTGGGAATCGACACATCCATGCACACGTCTTCCTCCCCCTCTTTCCCACTTCCCTTTTTTTTTTTTCCAGGTCTCCCCTCCCCCTTGTTCCCCCATTACCCTCTCCTTTCCCTAGTCCCTCTGCCCCTCCTCTAGCATGACTTACTGCTTCACTTCACAGCTTAAGTCCAATTAAAATACAAGCGCGTGTGCACGCGTGTGCACGCATGTGCGCGGACACGCACACGCAGGCAAAGAACCCCTCGTGCACGCGCAGTGTACATAGCTAAGGTGTTTTCATATTAAATATATCCTTACAATATCACATGCACCATTTTAATGGTATTTCTCCTTTAAAGCAGGTCTCGTCGCTTGTGACACTTCTCATATACATACTCGCACTAACGCAGGTTCTGTCCTGAATTAATGAGGTGCATTTCCTTTGAGTCCCACGCTTACACGTATTCATGATGCCAAGAAGGATGGTATAAAATAAGACACGGCAAAGATCAAACCTGCAGTGTGTGTGCAGTGGGAGCTTACTATTCCGCAGAGAAACAAGTCCTCAGTGCTATATGGACCCTCGCACTGTTGAAGGTCACCCGTTTTATGTTCCGTGTATGCAGCTCATAAATTTCATCTACTTGGTGTGTGCGTGTGTGTGTGCATGTGTGTGTGTGTGTGAGTGTGTGTGTGAGAGAGAGAGAGCGCTTAGTTGAGCTGATAACATGCGCAGCTCATAAACTCTTGATACTTATTGCTTTCTGCATTACACTAATTTCATTGTGTGCCCTGAATTCTTCAGCGACAATAGAATGTGATGTTCTTCTGAATTGTAAATGGAGGGTGGTCAAGCCTTACTTTATCTGCCCTCTCTCCTCACTTCATTAGCAAATCCGTCAAAATGGAGCTAAGGACTCTCGGTCTCTTCATTTGCACCTTTATGTTCTTTTTATCCTTTCAAATGTAAGAAAAGGATACCATATTTTCTGGACTAAAGAGCACACCACTACATTTTGGAAGAAACAATTATTTTTTTCCATATATAAGCCGCAGATACATTATGAAATTAGTTATTTACACATACATTTTTTCTAAATATCTATTTAATTGTTTACAAACGATGTCTGTAACATGGCAGTAAAACGGCTGATCAAACAAAAGAGAAGCCATCGCCATGGACCCACTAGCTAGCTCTCCAGCTAAACAGACTCAATAACTCCACTGTGACGTTTTGGTGAATTTACTGAGGAACTCATGAAACTAAAACAATACAAAAATAATGCCATTGTAAATTTATAATGCTAACACAGACAGTCGAAAACGTGTTAATATATTAGCTAATGCTAACCTCAAATCAATCATCCATCCATCCATTCTTGTTCTACCGCTCATCCCTTTCGGGGTCGCGGGAGGTGCTGGAGCCTATCTCAGCTACAATCGGGCGCAAGGCGCGGTACACCCTGGACAAGTCGCCACCTCATCAGATAGACAGACAACATTTAGACTCACATTCACACACTAGGGCCAATTTAGTGTCATCAATCAACCTATCCCCAGGTGCATGTCTTTGGAGGTGGGAGGAAGCCGGAGTACCCGGAGGGAACCCACGCAGTCACGGGGAGAACATGCAAACTCAATCAATCAAAGTTTATTTATATAACCCTAAATCACAAGTGTCTCAAAGGGCTGCACAAGTCGCAACGACATCCTCTGCTCAGATCCCACATCAGGGCAAGAAAAAACTCAACCCGATGGGATACAATAGGAAACCTTGGAGGGGACCGGTGCAATGGACGTCGAGTGGATCTAGTTAATAGTGTGAGAGTCCAGTCCATGGTGGGGCCAGCAGGAGATCATCTTGAGTGGAGACAAGTCAGCAGCGCAGAGACGTCCCCAACTGATGCACAGATGCGTGGTCCACCCCAGGTCCCGACTTTGAACAGCTAGCGCATCATCTGTAACATCTGTGGTCACCTAATAACCTCTCCATGCAGGAGAGGGGGGCAGAGCAGAAAAGAAACGGCAGATCAACTGGTCTAAAAGGGGGGTCTATTTAAAGGCTAGTGTAAACAAATGAGTTTTAAGATGGGACCTAAATGCTTCTACTGAGGTAGCATCTCTAACTGTTACCGGGAGGGCATTCCTAACGACACTAGCTTCATTACATTACGATAGCATGTACAAATAAGCATTAAAACACTCCTACAGCCATCACACATGAGTAATAAGTATAATATTGTTTTAGTTACATTGTAAAACATACACGCGTTGCTTGAAGTGATGAATGAAGAGTCATTTCGAGTAGTAACGCTATGGAAGACTGAGAAGACGGAACGGCAATTGTTCCTCCGGTTCAAAGCTCTAAACAGAAGAGCCACCTGCAGTGGGCAAACTTTTGAAAAAACTATTTTCCATATGGCGTTAGCGAAGACGCCACCGAAGAAAAATCCATGAATTAGGAGAACATTTGCGGTTTATAGTCCGGAATGTACAGTACTTTACAGCTTCACATGCTGTATTTCACCATACCTCATCAACTGTATGGGAAAGTTAGTCTTGAGATGTCGAAAGGAATACAGTTGAAATACATTAATGTCGTGGAACTGTGGACCAGCTCTATACTCTCGGCAGGGTCCTTGAGGGTGCATGGGAGTTTGCCCAACCAGTCTACATGTGCTTTGTGGACTTGGAGAAGGCATTCGACCGTGTCCCTCGGGAAGTCCTGTGGGGAGTGCTCAGAGAGTATGGGGTATCGGACTGTCTGATTTTGGCGGTCCGCTCCCTGTATGATCAGTGTCAGAGCTTGGTCTGCATTGCCGGCAGTAAGTCGGACACGTTTCCAGTGAAGGTTGGACTCCGCCAAGGCTGCCCTTTGTCACCGATTCTGTTCATAACTTTTATGAACAGAATTTCTAGGCGCAGTCAAGGCGTTGAGGGGATCTGGTTTGGTGGCTGCAGGATTAGGTCTCTGCTTTTTGCAGATGATGTGGTCCTGATGGCTTCATCTGGCCAGGATCTTCAGCTCTCGCTGGATCGGTTCGCAGCTGAGTGTGAAGCGACTGGGATGAGAATCAGCACCTTCAAGTCTGAGTCCATGGTTCTCGCCCGGGAAAGGGTGGAGTGCCATCTCCGGGTTGCGGAGGAGACCCTGCCCCAAGTGGAGGAGTTCAAGTACCTCGGAGTCTTGTTCACGAGTGAGGGAAGAGTGGATGGTGAGATCGACAGACGGGTCGGTGCGGCGTCTTCAGTAATGCGGACGCTGTATTGATCCGTTGTGGTGAAGAAGGAGCTAAGCCGGAAGGCAAAGCTCTCAATTTACCGGTCGATCTACGTTCCCATCCTCACCTATCGTCATGAGCTTTGGGTTATGACCTAAAGGACAAGATCACGGGTACAAGCGGCCGAAATGAGTTTCCTCCGCCGGGTGGCGGGGCTCTCCCTTAGAGATAGGGTGAGAAGCTCTGTCATCCGAGGGGAGCTCAAAATAAAGCCGCTGCTCCTCCACATCGAGAGGAACCAGATGAGGTGGTTCGGGCATCTGGTCAGGATGCCACCCGATCGCCTCCCAAGGGAGGTGTTTAGGGCACGTCCGACCGGTAAGAGGCCACGGGAAAGACCCAGGACACGTTGGGAAGACTATGTCTCCCGGCTGGCCTGGGAACGCCTCGTGATCTCCCGGGAAGAGCTGGACGAAGTGGCTGGGGAGAGGGAAGTCTGGGCTTCCCTGCTTAGGCTGGTGCCCCCGCGACCCGACCTCGGATAAGCGGAAGAAGATGGATGGATGGATGGATGGATACATTAATATGCAAAGGTCTTGGGACACGGCTAGCTTTATTTTAATTGCCTTTTCCAAACAAGTGGAAAAAGTAAATAACTGGACGGTTACAGTTAGGATTTCATTGAAAATGGAAAGAACACCTAAAACTATTGATAATTATTAATAGAGGTGCCAAATATAACAAATTAACTCATGTAATTAATCACAAATACGTTTTGTATTTATCATATAAATACAGATTACTCAAGCAATTTATTTTACATGTAGACACTCTTTGACCTTAACTGCAGATGGTTACATGAAAGGCGCCGCAGGTTTTTATATGGTCAGTGATCAGTACAAATTTCACTTCAAAATCCACCCTGATGGGAATTTAGATAAAATACTTACCAAGTTTTTGAACAAATAAATGACATGCATTCAAGTAAAACATTTAAAAAATGTTCCCGTAGGACATTCTGACCATAAAACTGCATTTGTGTCGAAATATTGAGCTCCTTTATTTAATTAATTAATTATGCTAGCGAGTAACAACCTGTGTTTATGCATGATTAATCCAAATACAAAAGTGTGATTAAACTGATTTAAAAAAGAATAATGATTTGATGGAACAAATTATTGTGGTCATTAAATTAGATAAAGGAATGCATTTTTTTTAAGTCAAAAGGGCATCAATGGCATCAATGCTTGTTTTAGGAAAAATAGTTGAAATAAACAAATATTTTTATGAAAATACTGTACTATACTGGTACATTAGTCTTTAGTCATTAGTCGTGAGTCTATTTCTCTCCCTCAAGGCAGCACAAGGTTATACAACTCCTGAGGTAACTGTTAGTACCTTTTCCAGGGTCGAATAGATATGCAAGAGCCAAATGTCAAGGGTACAAAGTACTATTTATGAAGCTATAATACCTGGGTGAAATGCAATCTTAGCCTTCAAAATATACAGTAGTACCTCAACTTATGAGCTTAATTAGCTCTTAACTCAAAACACTTGTATCTCAAATCAACCTTGCCCATTAAAATGAATTGACTCCCAAACTCCCAAACAGCACATTTTTAACATGTAAAAAGTACATTTCAAAGAAGAAATATTGTGTGAAATAATGCAACAGAATGCACTACTAACATATACAGTTTTTAATGATGTAATTAGAGCTGCACAAAAAATCGATTTACATCTGAACTATTTTTATCCCAATTCAATGTCCATTCATAATATTCAAAAAAGTGATAAAAAAAATAAATATATATATATATATATGTATATATATATATATATATATTTTTTTTTTAAAGTAACTTACAAATCACTTTCCGTAGTATTTAATTAAATTTATTAAGGAGTAATTCCGTTAGTATTTAAATACATTTTTTGGTAAAGTAACTATAATTAATGACTTTTTTAAAGTAATTTTCAGAACACTGCTTGCAACTTAAAGCATAATAAGCCAAAAGACCAAACACTCTTAAGTTGAGGTATCACTGTATTTGTATTCAGCTTACCACACTTTAATATGTAGACGACCGCAGATGTGGGAGTCTTTGGCAAGAGAAACTGCATGATGGAAAACGAGTAAATGGTAAAAAATAAAATAAAATAAAAACAGCATTCTGTCTGCAGGCTGCTTGGGGACGAGTGGCTGATTGCGCTTTTCCTCCATGTTGGCAGTGGTTCATTGGAATGAAAGCCCAGACAGAGAGGGAGGGCGATGTAGTCCAAGCAATGGAAAACAAAAAGAGCGACAGAGACAGAAAAGGGCTTTCTGAAATCAAGAAGGAAATTAGAAATTGCGGCGTTAATTACATGTGCGACTTTAGAAGGCTTTTGGCAGCCTCTGCTCCAGATGCTCGGGGTTGTTATTGTGTGGAAACATATTAAATGGCTGAAGGAGACATTTCTGCCAGTTTCCTCCTCTCTGCTCTCCAGCACACAATTACAGGATAGGATCTGCTCTCCTGGCTCAGCTGGGCTTTGAAAGGCTTACATGAATATGTCAAAATTACCAGGAAGCTCTTGAAGCTGAAGTAAAATTAAAAAAAAAAAAGAAGACATTCCCTTCCTGAGCAAAGTTGCTATCGTTTCCTCCTTGGCTTTGCAGGGCTTTCTCATTTTAATCAAAGAACTTGGAGATTTATTTACCTTTCTGTTTTGTTTTGTTTTTTGACTCTCCCAGGTGCTCCCGGTAAGCGTCGGTATAAGCGTCGAGAGGTGGAACAGATCCAGAAGGAGGTGAGGAGGATGCATTCTTTGAACTTCGAGCATGTGCAGAAGATCCTCCGTGCCAAGCGCCTGCAGCGACAAGCCAAAACGGGGAACAACGTCATCAAGAGACGACCCGGACGGCCCCGGAAGCAGCCCTTGGACGCGGGGCCGGCCGACGGACAGGAGGGGAACCGGGGCGATGGCGGCGGTTTGGACTCCGCTCAGAGAGCTGACGGCAGGACTCAGGGGATGCCTGTTCTGGAGAGGTGCGACCAGCCGGCGGGCAGCCTCAAAGACCACGATTCCATCTCGGCGACCATCGAGAAGGTGGTCCACAAGGCTCGGTCAGTGGGGGGCAAACGCAGAGGCAGGGGCCACAGCGGGGACGACTTATGGGCGCCCTCCAATCAATAGAACACAAGCTTTGAAAGATCCAGTGCCCTTAAGCCCGGGACTCATGGTGCACTTTGGTTCGGGAGCACTTGTTTGTAAAGATTCCTTGGACCTACGTTTAAAAACACGGCACTATTGTGTGGTACTTATGCTAGCATAGGATATTCTGTCTCTGATACAGTGATGTGTATGGTACTTTATGATCCTGTATCTGAATGTGGCCTCAGCCATATATTTACCAGCAAGGGGAGGGAGGGAGGGAGGGGGGTTACGGTTCATATAAAACTGTGCAGCTCAGCATATTTTCTGCCTTTCTAAGGGAGCGTGTCAAAGAGAATCCAGCAGTAATTAAGCCACCCTCCCCTTCTACTTATCCTCTAGTGTTTGTGCTCATGTCGCTTCAGTGTTTGCTCTTCTTCCACCCCGTTTCCCCGATCTACGCACCCTACTTCCCGCTTCAAGGCAATATGGTAGACTAGACTGTCGTAAACTGTACATCAGGGCTATTCAACTGGCGGCCCCGGGGCCAAATCCGGCCAGGGAATGAAACCGTACCGGCTCCCAGTTCAGTTCAAAACTTGGGCGACACACATTTCTGCAGAAAATTCCTAAAAATACAAGAATGCTCCTGTTGTGACGTGGAAACGCAATGCATTGTGGGCCTTGCTGGCTTATGAATAGCTTATTTACACGGCTGAATGCAAATCTCTGTCATAAAGTTTTGTTCGTTTCTTTACTAAGTTCCAAATATGGCGCGGACTGTTTGGTTTGTTTTAGAAGTTCATGCTCATAGACTTTGATTGATCAGATCTAGTCTTAGACTTAGATTGGTCAGATCTAGTCTGGAGGCTGGTGCCAAAACCCCAAATATATATACTCCAATACCATGAGGGTGAGTCTGGGCAAGGATGGTTCTGCCCAATCGTAGTGAAGTCAACATTCGTTTTTCTCACCAATCACCAATCTAAGTCTAAGAGTAGATCTGACCAATCTAAGTCTAAGACTAGATCTGATCAATCTAAGTATAAGACTATATCTAATCAATTTAAGTCCAAGACTAGATCTGACCAATCTAAGTCTAAAACTAGATCTGACCAATCTAAGGCTAAGACTAGATCTGACCAATCTGAGTCTAAGACTGGATCTGACCAATCGAGGTCTAAAACTTAATCTGACCGATCTAAGTCTAAGACTAGATCTGACCATTCTAAGTCTAAGACTAGATCTGACCAATCTAAGTCTATGAGCATGAACTGATAAAGTTGTCTAAGACAAACTAAACAGTTCAGTTGTGATCGAGTGAACGCCTTGAGAAGGACGCAATGCTTGTTATGATTGCTTCTTGGACAAAAAACCCCTGATTTGATGAGATTGTCTCATTTCCAGTGTGAAAGTAAAGCCAAGAAAGTCTGGTTAGTGAGCTAATAAAGAGACTGCGAATAGCCTGGATATTATAGACGATCGAACATCACTTTTAATGCCATCACCTGGTACCTCTTGGTGTGTTCATGGCATTTTCACACTGGTAAGTTTGAATCAAAGCATGTTTTATTCTGTTTCACACGTAGCATTTAGTAGGTTGTTAGCATTAGCTAAGCTAGCTGCGGGCTACAGACAACGTACAGTATTTTGGAAAAAAGCAATACCCCGGTTCATCAATCAATAACTGAGAAGACCTTTAATATATCCAACATTAATGCAGTGTGTATTTCAGGCTTGAAATATATTTAGTTTAAAAGGAATTTCTTCAGGGGACACCACACAGTGACAAGTACTGTTGACTTACCTCTGAAATAACGACAGTTATACTTCTTATACTTTTTCAAATGTTCTTGTAATCCGACCATATTTTCGGTATATTAGATGGAATCTTTACCTGACACAAACTATCAGTCGTGAGAACACTCTGTGAACAGGCCAACATCATAACAGAAGAACAAGATAGAAAAAAAGAGAAACACATCAAAAATGCACTCAAAAACTGCCAATATCTGACCTGGGCCACCAAAAAGGGGAAGAACAAGTAAAAAACAAGGAAAAGAGAACAAAGAAGAAACCCAAAGAAAAACCTGAAATAAAGAACAAAGAGGACATAACCTTACCATACATTAGGAGAATAACAGAACCATGAAAAAACACAAAATGAACACAACAGTTAAACCTCACACAAAACAAAACAGTTACTTGTACATCCAAAAGACAAAGAACAAGACAAGAAATGCAATGTAATTTCTGAAATCCCGTGTAAATCATGCAAAAAATCATACATCGGAGAAACAGGGAGGACATTCAACACAAGGAAGAAAGAACATCAGAAAGAATGTGAAAAAGAGACAACTGGAAGGTTTACAAGAAGCCTAAAACAAAAATCCGAACAGGAAATCTTAAAACCAGCCATATCAGATCATTGCAAAATAAATAACCACATCATGGACTGGGACAACGCCAAAATCATTGGGACTGAAAGTAACAAATTCAAACGATGAATTAAGGAGACGATCGAACTAAGGAAGAAACCATCAATCGAGATAAGGCTGCATTCATGCTTTCGCATACCTGGGACTCCATCCTCCATTAACCATCAAGCGGCGGGTGGGGGGACAGCCAACCAGGTAGACTTGACAGGTCTGCCTGGTTGGCCACGCCTATAAGAACAGCTGATAGGCAACAGTCACAGTGATCAGGTGACCCTTCTGAAGAAGACTGCAGATGACAGTCGAAACATCCATCCATCCATCCATTTTCTACCGCTTGTCCCTTTCGGGGTCGCGGGGGTCGCTGGAGCCTATCTCAGCTGCATTCGGGTGAAAGGCGGGGTACACCCTGGACAAGTCACCACCTCATCGCAGGGCCAACACAGATAGACAGACAACATTCACATTCTCATTCACACACTAGGGACAATTTAGTGTTGCCAATCAACCTGCATGTCTTTGGAAGTGGGAGGAAGCCGGAGTACCCGGAGGGAACCCACGCAGTCACGGGGAGAACATGCAAACTCCACACAGAAAGATCCAGAGCGCAGGATCGAACCCAGGACCTTCGTATTGTGAGGCAGACGCACTAACCCCTGTTTCACTGTGCTGCCCCAGTCGAAACATGTCAAGTAAAAATTCCATCTAACATACCGAAAAATATTGTCTGATTACAAGTACATTAGAAAAAGTATACGAACAAGAAGACAAAATGAACCTTTTTGAGCAATCTTCTCTTCCTAATGTCAAATTCCAAGGTCTTGCACACACCCAAAGTTGGTTTGTCCGTGAGTCTTTACCGACTTCTGAAAGTCTTGTCAATGACTCTGTTGACTAGATATAGGACAAGTTTGGCAGATTGCTCAAATCTCTTGTCCATTGAACGGGTTTATATGGATCAATTCCACCAATCGTACTTCTTTTTTTCAAGGTAGCAAGCCTAAGTCAGGAACAGGGTCTGGTTTGTCTCAGTACAGTCCCTTGATTTTTTTTCTTTCGTGATCCATTTTAATCCAATATCTTTCTCTCTCAATACTGCCGCCACGTAAACAAAATCTTTGGCCAGCAAAAATGGATTGCCCGGCCCCCACAATGCATTGCGAAATATGTGCGCTTTCGAGCCATACAGAGAAACCACTATAAACACATCTTTGCATTGACGGTTTAACACAGAACACTGGGGGCCAAACTTACGATTTACATAACCGAGGCGTTCCCCAAGCCACCCCTTTAAGTCCTCTCCTTTTTGTCAGTTACACATTTTTACCGTTATGTGATTTATGTAACTAAGGTGTTGCCGTAGCTTGTTTACTTCAGATGCAGTCAGTAGTCATTTGTTCAACCTCTTTAGTCATACTAGTGGTGTTCCTCAAGGCTCCATTTTATGTCCCTTCTTTTTCGTCATTTCGGAGTATTCCACTGTCATAGAAATGATCTTTGACTGGCTTTTTTGCAGAAGGTTCTTAAAAAAAAAAACGCAGAGCGCTCCTGTAACTGACAAATTAAATACACCAAAATCAAATGTCTACTGTAGAGGACGCTTGTTCACAAAATAAGACCAAAAAAATGAAGGAAATGTGGCCCCCAAAACAAGTTAGTTGAATATCCCTGCTGTACATTAGCACAACTTCCTCTCATGGCTGCCAAACCAGCTCACAGACTGTAGAATTCCGTATATTCCATATAATTCTTGTACAATAGACAATGAACGTTTTTTTTATAACCAAAAAACAGACATGGGTGCGACTCAAGACACGTTTGTTTTCAGCTGGAGAGAAGAAGAAAAAAACCACATATATTCAGTCACACATTGTGTTTATATCTCGGGAGAGGGGAGGTGCATTATATATCAGGTGTGTTTCTTTTTTTTTTTGTATTGGTAAACCTTAAAAGTGGGTTTAATGCACTATGAAAAACCATACACTCGCATCAATCAAATGCAGCACTTAAATGCTTGTTCCCGCCTTATGTTGTTTGGCCTTGGATGGTGTGGATTTCCATTCCAGAGAGCATGCATTGCTTTTAATCAATTTGTATATGCAGGCTGCGCAGCCAAAAGCGTCACACCGAAGCCCGGCTATGAATTGAAAGGAGACGGGCTCACCTTCAGTGTTCATGATAAGCAAACCTCCTTCTCTCTGTAATTGCATCTGAAAAACTATTTTTTTGGGACAGAGAATCAAAAAATCCAGTATTTTGAAAAACAACAACCAAAGTCTCAGTATTAATAGTGAGGACGTGTTATTTAAAAAAAGAACGTCCTCATCCCCTTTGTGCACTCGAGGATTGTTTTCATGTCCACGTGTAACATGTCCTTTCATCAAACCCTTCACGCGTGTATATTCCGTATATAAAGAGAGATTCTTTGTTCTACTTCAGCAGATTCTGTGTCATTTTGGGTGGGGTTTGGGATTCTCAGTTGCAGCAGCTCGACTTGTGCCTTCTGATTTTTGTTGTCCTCTTATCGCCAGTGACATTCGACCGGAGAACGAGCATTTACCATTCGACATATTGTGCAGTCCGTTGGTACCACTCCATTCGAGGTGTGAAAGATCACTTTACAACAAGGGTTAAAACTGATGAAAACATAACTTTACATTATGGGCCTGATCCAAATAGCGTAAATAGCGTATACAATTGTGTGTACTATTAGTGGGCCTGTTTCGGGTGATTTACTAAGACTGCGTGTACAATTGTGCAAAAGTGCCCTAATTAAATAAGGGTTTTGCATGTATACCGGCTGTCACCATGGAGACACTCATTTCCTACCAACCGGGCGGTATAGCTCGGTTGGTAGAGTGGCCAGCAACTTGAGGGTTCCAGGTTCGATCCCCGCTTCTGCCATTCTAGTCACTGCCGTTGTGTCCTTGGGCAAGACACTTTACCCACCTGCTCCCAGTGCCACCCACACTGGTTTCAAAATGTAACTTAGATATTGGGTTTCACTATGTAAAAGCGATTTGAGTCACTAGAGAAAAGCGCTATATAAATATAATTCACTTCACTAATTCAGTACGCATTTATGGCATCGTATGGTCCAACCTGTGGCATTTCGTTATGTTGTGGATACGCTGCAGAAGTGCGATCAGAAGCTATTTTTAGCACGCCGACGGTGAGCCAGAAATGCATGCAAAAATTAAAGATTTTAGTATGGGAGATCACTCATAATCAGCCCATTATTTGTATTATAAAAATGATAAAAAGTCATCGCTGAATAAACTATGTCTAATATTTTATTTTTTTAAATGTTGGATATCACCTCCTTTCTCACAGCCACTTGTGCGTAGCTGTGCCAGTTTGCACGCACATTTCAAACGCAAAACTGCGGCCGCAGAACAGTTTTAGTCTTGATAAATCCTAAATTCGAGCGCTAATTGGTTATATTTGAATCTTCTCCTTACAGCGTTCTAATACACGCCATATTTTCTGCATATTCATGAAGAAGTGGAGGTAAATCAGCTAGTTAGTATTTGTTTGAGTACAGATCAGGCCCTTACTATGTTATATAGTGAGCCCTCACCAGTTTATGAAAACTGCTTTCTCAGTCATAATCCTAATACTAGTCCACATTGATCCAATTCACCAGCTCGCTCTTTTTAACAATACCCTTGTTGTAGAGTAGAAGCCACATTGGGTTACTTACAACTGGGAACCAGCGTCCTCTGCAGTGGACATTTGTGCTTTTGCATAACAGGGCTATTTTTTTTTCAACTTTGACAAAATAAATAGACCAAAAAACACCGCAGAGGAAGGTGGCTGTCTGGAGGATAGTCCGCAGAGGAGGTCGTCATGCCCGTTTACTAGGGATGTGAATCTTGCAACAACTCACGATTCTATTCAGAATTGTTTCCCGATTCATTGTGTTTCTCGCAATATATTATTTGTTAAAAAAAAACATTAATAAAGCCTTTTCCAAAAAGTTTACAGGTTGCAAAACAGCTCCTAATGGCTGCTGATGTACGACGTATACGTGCAACTTGTAAGCGAGGAGGTGGCCTGAAATATATATATTTTTAAATTTATTTTAAAAAAAAATACAAATGTTCTTAAAAATTCTGAATCAATTTAGAATCGGTATAAAAAAAATTAAAATCACAGTTTGGATGTGAATCGATTCCGTAGACAGTAGTACCTCAACTTACGAAATTGGTTCTTAACTCAAAACACGTGTATCTGTCATTTAAATTAATTAAAATTAATTAATTAATAATTAAAAAAAACAGCGCAATTTCAACATGATAAAAAACGTTTTTTAAATCAGAAATATTGTTTAAAAACAATACAATATAATGTACTACAAACAGTAATCATAAAGTACAGCATTTACCTTGGAGAGTGGACTTCTACGGTAACAGCTGCTTTTCCGTCAAACACACCATCAGCAGCGCTTCCATATTTTCATGGATACATTTAAACATTCTTGCCTGGCGTTACACCTTCAGGATGCTAGCAGGGATACGTTCGAACTCAGCTCAACAAAAATAGAGAATCAAAGCCGTCATTTTTGTTCATGCACAACATCCGTAAAGGAGGGTCTTTTTCTGTTGTTTGTAGTTGTGTTGGGCATTCGACAACATTTTGTTGGGGGGAAACAAAGAAACAATCAGTTGTTTTAAATGTATGTATAAAGAAAGGGCCTGTTGGAATGTTCTGAACTCCTGTTTCAATGCAAGTATTGTGTTAAACAGAGGAGTTGTGCCATGTGAATCAATCATTAAACCCATCGCTACTAGACTGGAGTGTCAGTGGATACTTGGGATGGTATTATAAATATTAAAAACAGTAGAGCAGTGGTTGTCAAACGTTTTACACCTCAGAAAACACTCGAGTACTACCTTCATGACCAACGTGGACATACAGTAGCGTAGTAGGCCTAAGTATGGATTAAAAACAAGGCAAACGTATTTACCAATTATATTTAATATTTTTGGCCAGGGTAACATGACACATAGTGTTTGATTCTTTGGCGTACCACTAGATGGAGCCCGCGTACCACTCATGGCACCACAGTTTGAGAACCACTGCAGTGGAGGGTACTGACACGGATATACAGTTTAATGTAGATCAGGCCTGGGCAATTATTTTGACTCGGGGAGCCAAATTTAGAGAAAAAAAATGTGTCTGGGGGCCATCGACATATTTTACAATCAAACGAAACGCAACAAAAATGCAACAAACACATAGAAATATGAACGCGGAGAGTAAAAAAAACAAAACACCTACAATCTGATATATCACTAAGCTTTTATTTTGACTCGCGGGGGGGCAAATTTAGAGAAGAAAAATGTGTCTGGGGGCCGGCATATCTGATTTTTAGGACCTCACAATAATTGTCTGATTGAATGCTAAAGACTTTGAGAGTCCGCCTGAAAAAACGGAATGTAATTTTAAATTTTTTTTAGAATGTACTTGAAAATAAAGAATGTGGGATTTACAATATTAACTATGAAGGATAAAACACTGAATATTGACAACATATGAACGTCACACCCCCTCTCCATCCACATATTTTACAATCAAGCGAAACGCAACAAAAATGCAACAAACACATAGAAATATGAACGCGGAGAGTAAAAAAAAAAAACCCCACCCACAATCTGATATATCACTAAGCTTTTATTTTGACTCGGGGAGGCCAAATTTAGAGAAAAAAATGTGTCTGGGGGCCGGTTCATCTGATTTTTAGGAACACTAATACAAAACTTCACAGAATGGAATTTACATTTTTTTACTGAATGAGACACCCAGAATGTACATGAAAATAAAGAATGTGGGATTTACAATATTAACTATGAAGGATAAAACACTGAATATTGACAACATATAAACGTCACACCCTCTCTCCATCGACATATTTTACAATCAAGCGAAACTCAACAAAAATGCAACAAACTCAGCGAAATATGAACGCGAAGGGTAATAAACGAAACACCTACAATCTGATACATCTGATATATCACTAAGCTTTTATTTTGACTCGGGGGCCAAATTTAGAGAAAAAAATGTGTCTGAAAAAATTTATCTGGGGGCCAGTATATCTGATTTTAGGAACACTAATACAAAACCTCACAATAATGTCGGATTGAATGCTAAAAACGTTATGACAGACCACCTCAAAAAAACAAAATGGAATTTTAAATGTTTTCACTGAATGAGACACCCGGAATGTACATGAAAATAAAGAATGTGGGATTTACAATATTAACTATGAAGGATAAAACACTGAATATTGACAACATATGAACTTCACACCCCCTCTCCATCCACATATTTTACAATCAAGCGAAACGCAACAAAAATGCAACAAACAGCAAAATATGAACGTGAAGGGTAATAAAAAAAATCACCTACAATCTGATACATCACTAAGCTTTAGAACTTTGTTGTAAAAATCTCCTTCCGGGTCTGTCCCTGACACCCGCATTTCAGGCTGGCTGCTCTAGAAACACTCTGTGGAAACGCTCCCCACCCACACTGCTTGGTGCCTCGTCTGAGCTGCTGTGACTTAGATTACCATAGTAACTAATTAGATTACCATAGTAACTAATTAGATTACCATAGTAACTAGTATATCATGCAAAAGCGCAGATTCCAACCATTGAAATACTTTGTATAGTTCAAGACTTTCGGCCATTTGAAAACATCACTGCACATCATAATGGCAGCTACAGTTTCCATCTTAAAGATCTAAAACTATTATTTGGGAATGTCCGGCGAGCCAGATTGAAAAGCTCAACGGCCCCCGTGTGGCCCCCGGGCCTTAATTTGCCCAGTTGTGATATAGATGCCAAACACGTGGTTGTTCCAGTCAGTGAAACATGCCTTATCCCACACAGTGTTCAAGGAGAGAACCCCCAAGGTAGTCCACCAAAAATAGCAACGACTTTGCCTGCAGACATGTGGGTTGCATGAAGACACGTTTGTCTGGGTATCTCTCAGAGGAAATACCCGCACTAAAATCCCCCCTCGCACGGGGTCAGTGTGATTTGGAACTGCATGCGCCCGACCCCGCCCCACTTTCGTCGATTGTAGAGCTCCTGTCCGTCCTGTCCGTCCTCTGCCACCAGCCAACGCTCCGGTGCCTTTCTATCACTGACAAGTATTGTCCTAATCCTTTCACTCGCTACTTCGATTGGCCCTGGGGGGAGTTTGTTTTGCAAAGACTGCTCCAGTTGTCGTGGACCTGCAGTGGTTTTGTTCTTCGGATTGGAAACGTGGTCCCCTCTATGTGACAGAGCCCCGTTCCCGTCCAGTAGGAAGGAGATTCATACGGGCCCCGTGCGTCGCAGTCTACCTGACACATGAAACGTGACGAATAGGGGGCGTGCACATCTTAAAATATGTTTTGTGGCAATTCCACCTTTGACCACGGCGTCGGTTGCAAAATGATCAACCTTTTTCTCAACACAGGAATGGGGCCTTATGAATCCCTTCCCTGCTGTGATAAAGTGCGCACGAATCATGGAGAAACCCAATAAATGTATCATTAGAGCACAAAGAGGGCATACTTTAGTTTGTATAGTGAAAGTCAATCTTTTTACTCGCTTTTCTTTGCATGCTCAACTTGATGGTATGCATACATAATTTTAGGAAAAGGCAATTTCAACACTTGTACATTGTTTGATATTTTGGTTTTGTAATGGATTTTTTAATTCATAAAGCATTTTTGTACATTGTATGAATATTAAAAAAAACTGCAAATATTTGACATATATAGTAAATAGATGCGCATGCATATGCATATATTCTCCACCGTATGTATGTGTAAGTGTACACATATATTTTGTATTTGCTAGCATACAGATATATGTCTGAAGCACATATATACATGCAATATATATGTATATCCATGTCTGTCGGCATGCTTCCATGATCTTGTAGGTATTTTTTTTTTTGTAACTTCTTTTTTTTTTTTTCCTGAGAAATTAAAGCTCATTTTTTTTGCTGTCCTTCTGTTGGCTGGCTGCATTGAGCACTTATTAAGAAGAACTACAGTTGTTCATGTTATCCATTGTGTGAAATAATAAATGACTTTATTGACAGTTTATGACGCTGGAATGATTTTTGTTTTTAAAGAGCCCGATGCAAGACAACTCTTTGTGATATGCGATACCGCTCATTTTCTTTCCGATCCGATACCAAGTCAAATTTAGGCTGGTATCAGCGATACCGATGCTTTGTGCAAATATAACTAACGTGTCTGCTAATATGCTAATATTGAAAAAATTGTGTATTTATCTAAACATTTTTTATAAAAAATCAGAATGTAATTAGAAAAAGCTAAACATTTTAAATGAATAATAATATGACTATAAGAACAAGTTGTGTCTATATCTGTTTTTATAATTATTTTTAAATAAGAAATATATCAAAATGGCACCTCATACTTGACTTCTCAATGGAAAAAGTTTAGACATCCCTGATCTAAAATATTAAAAGCTCTCAAAATTAAAAAAAATTGTAAAAAAAAACATATACTTAAAATACAAACAAGGTTTAGTTAGTTAGTCAATTAAAAAGTAAAATAATACTAATTTATGAATTAATTTTAAAAATCACAACAATCATAATAAACGCTGTTAAATGTGTAACTGAACATTATCTTTTTACACAATATATACAGTTACACAATCGAGTTATTATTTTTTATTCTATTCTTACATGAGGGGGAAAACAACAACAAAAATCTAAGAAAATAGAGCAAAAAATCAGAATGTAATTAGAAAAATCTAAACATTTAAAAACTAATCATTAATAATAATATAACTATAAAAAAAAGTTGTGTTTTTTTTAAATAAGAAAATATATCAAAATGGCCCCTCATACTTGGTTTAGACACCTTTGATGTAAAATATTAAAAGCTCTCAAAATAAACATAAAATATTCTTAAAATATAAACAAAGTTTAGTTAGTTAGTTCAATAAAAAATGCAATAATAATAATTTATGAATTAATTAGAAACAATTACAATAGCCACAATAAACACTGTTAAATGTGTAACTGAACATTAATATTTGTTGACAAGTACAATTTTTGATACACTAGGTTATGGAGTTACACAATCATATTATTATTATTTTTATTCTATTCTTACATGGTGGAAAAAAAACAACAGCAAAAATGTAAGAAAATAGAGCAAACAATCGGAATGTAATGAGAAAAATCTAAACATTTAAAAAACAATAATTAATAATATGTGTCTATATCTGTTTTTATCATTTTAAAAAATAAGAAATATATCAAAATGGGCCCTCATACTTGACTTCTCAATAGAAATAGTTTAGACATCCCTGATCTAAAATATTAAAAGCTCTCAAAATTAAAAAAAAAAAGTAAAAAAATATATACTTAAAATACAAACAAGGTTTAGTTAGTTAGTTAATTAAAAAGTAAAATAATACTAATTTATGAATTAATTTTAAAAATCACAACAACCATAATAAACACTGTTAAATGTGTAACTGAACATTATTTTTTTACACACTATATACAGTTACACAATCGAATTATTATTTTTTATTCTATTCTTACATGAGGGGGAAAACAACAACAAAAATCTAAGAAAATAGAGCAAAAAATCAGAATGTAATTAGAAAAAGCTAAACATTTAAAAACTAATAATTAATAATAATACAACTATAACAAAAAGTTGTGTTTTTTTAAATAAGAAAATATATCAAAATGGCCCCTCATACTTGGTTTAGACACCTTTGATGTAAAATATTAAAAGCTCTCAAAATAAACATAAAATATTCTTAAAATATAAACAAAGTTAAGTTAGTTAGTTCAATAAAAAATGCAATAATAATAATTTATGCATTAATTAGAAAGAATTACAATAGCCACAATAAACACTGTTAAATGTGTAACTGAACATTAATATTTGTTGACAAGTACAATTTTTGATACACTAGGTTATGGAGTTACACAATCATATTATTATTATTTTTATTCTATTCTTACATGGTGGAAAAAAAACAACAGCAAAAATGTAAGAAAATAGAGCAAACAATCGGAACGTAATGAGAAAAATCTAAACATTTAAAAAACAATAATTAACAAGGAACCCAGATTTCCCTCGCCCGGACGCGGGTCACCGGGGCCCCCCTCTGGAGCCAGGCCCGGAGGTGGGGCACGATGGCGAGCGCCTGGTGGCCGGGCCTGTCCCCATGGGGCCCGGCCGGGCACAGCCCGAAGAGGCAACATGGGTCCCCCCTCCAATGGGCTCACCACCCATAGCAGGGGCCATAGAGGTCGGGTGCAGTGTGAGCTGGGCGGCAGCCGAAGGCAGGGCACTTGGCGGTCCGATCCTCGGCTACATAAGCTAGCTCTTGGGACGTGGAACGTCACCTCGCTGGGGGGGAAGGAGCCTGAGCTAGTGCGTGAGGTGGAGAAGTTCCGGCTAGATATAGTCGGACTCACTTCGACGCACAGCAAGGGCTCTGGAACCAGTTCTCTTGAGAGGGGCTGGACTCTCTTCCACTCTGGCGTTGCCGGCAGTGAGAGGCGACGGGCTGGGGTGGCAATTCTTGTTGCCCCCCGGCTCAAAGCCTGCACGTTGGAGTTCAACCCGGTGGACGAGAGGATAGCCTCCCTCCGCCTTCGGGTGGGGGGACGGGTCCTGACTGTTGTTTGCGCTTACGCGCCAAACGGCAGCTCAGATTACCCACCCTTTTTGGATTCACTCGAGGGAGTACTTGAGAGTGCTCCCCCGGGTGATTCCCTCGTTCTACTGGGGGACTTCAACGCTCATGTTGGCAACGACAGTGAAACCTGGAGAGGCGTGATTGGGCCGCCCGGATCTGAATCCGAGTGGTGTTTTGTTATTGGACTTTTGTGCTCGTCACAGATTGTCAATAACAAACACCATGTTCAAACATAAGGGTGTCCATATGTGCACTTGGCACCAGGACACCCTAGGCCGCAGTTCCATGATCGACTTTGTAGTTGTGTCATCGGATTTGCGGTCTCATGTTTTGGACACTCGGGTGAAGAGAGGGGCGGAGCTTTCTACCGATCACCACCTGGTGGTGAGTTGGCTGCGATGGTGGGGGAGGATGCCGGACAGACCTGGCAGGCCCAAACGCATTGTGAGGGTTTGCTGGGAACGCCTGGCAGAGTCTCCTGTCAGAGAGAGTTTCAATTCCCACCTCCGGAAGAACTTTGAACATGTCACGAGGGAGGAACTAGACATTGAGTCCGAGTGGACGATGTTCCGTGCCTCTATTGTCGAGGCGGCCGATTGGAGCTGTGGCCGCAAGGTGGTTGGTGCCTGTCGTGGCGGTAATCCTAGAACCCGCTGGTGGACACCAGCGGTAAGGGATGCCGTCAAGCTGAAGAAAGAGTCCTATCGGGCCCTTTTGGCTCATAGGACTCCGGAGGCAGCAGACAGGTACCGACAGGCCAAGCGATGTGCGGCTTCGGCGGTCGCAGAGGCAAAAACTCGGACATGGGAGGAGTTCGGGGAAGCCATGGAAAACGACTTCCGGACGGCTTCGAAGCGATTCTGGACCACCATCCGCCGCCTCAGGAAGGGGAAGCAGTGCAATGTCAACACCGTGTATGGTGAGGATGGTGTTCTGCTGACCTCGACTGCGGATGTTGTGGATCGGTGGAGGGAATACTTCGAAGACCTCCTCAATCCTACCAGCACGTCTTCCTATGAGGAAGCAGGGCCTGGGGAATCTGTGGTGGACTCTCCTATTTCTGGGGCTGAGGTTGCCGAGGTAGTTAAAAAGCTCCTCGGTGGCAAGGCCCCGGGGGTGGATGAGATCCGCCCGGAGTTCCTTAAGGCTCTGGATGTTGTGGGGCTGTCTTGGTTGACAAGACTCTGCAACATCGCGTGGACATCGGGGGCGGTACCTCTGGATTGGCAGACCGGGGTGGTGGTTCCTCTCTTTAAGAAGGGGAACCGGAGGGTGTGTTCTAACTATCGTGGGATCACACTCCTCAGCCTTCCCGGTAAGGTCTATTCAGGTGTACTGGAGAGGAGGCTACGCCGGATAGTCGAACCTCGGATTCAGGAGGAACAGTGTGGTTTTCGTCCTGGTCGTGGAACTGTGGACCAGCTCTATACTCTCGGCAGGGTCCTTGAGGGTGCATGGGAGTTTGCTCAACCAGTCTACATGTGCTTTGTGGACTTGGAGAAGGCATTCGACCGTGTACCCCGGGAAGTCCTGTGGGGAGTGCTCAGAGAGTATGGGGTAACGGACTGTCTTATTGTGGCGGTTCGCTCCCTGTATAATCAGTGTCAGAGCTTGGTCCGCATTGCCGGCAGTAAGTCGGACCCGTTCCAAGTGAGGGTTGGACTCCGCCAGGGCTGCCCTTTGTCACCGATTCTGTTCATAACCTTTATGGACAGAATTTCTAGGCGCAGTCAAGGCGTTGAGGGTATCTGGTTTGGTGGCTGCAGGATTAGGTCTCTGCTTTTTGCAGATGATGTGGTCCTGATGGCTTCATCTGGCCAAGATCTTCAGCTCTCACTGGATCGGTTCGCAGCCGAGTGTGAAGCGACTGGGATGGGAATCAGCACCTCCAAATCGGAGTCCATGGTTCTCTCCTGGAAAAGGGTGGAGTGCCATCTCCGGGTTGGGGAGGAGATCTTTCCCCAAGTAGAGGAGTTCAAGTACCTCGGAGTCTTGTTCACGAGTGAGGGAAGAGTGGATCGTGAGATCGACAGGCGGATCGGTGCGGCGTCTTCAGTAATGCGGACACTGTATCGATCCGTTGTGGTGAAGAAGGAGCTGAGCCGGAAGGCAAAGCCCTTGATTTACTGGTCGATCTACGTTCCCATCCTCACCTATGGTCATGAGCTTTGGGTCATGACCGAAAGGACAAGATCACGTGTACAAGCGGCCGAAATGAGTTTCCTCCGCCGGGTGGCGGGGCTCTCCCTTAGAGATAGGGTGAGAAGCTCTGTCATCCGGGGGGAGCTCAAAGTAAAGCCGCTGCTCCTCCACATCGAGAGGAGCCAGATGAGGTGGTTCGGGCATCTGGTCAGGATGCCACCCGAACGCCTCCCTCGGGAGGTGTTTCGGGCACGTCCGACCGGTAGGAGGCCACGGGGAAGACCCAGGACACGTTGGGAAGACTATGTCTCCCGGCTGGCCTGGGAACGCCTCGGGATCCCCCGGGAGGAACTGGACGAAGTGGCTGGGGAGAGGGAAGTCTGGGCTTCCCTGCTCAAGCTGCTGCCCCCGCGACCCGACCTCGGATAAGCGGAAGAAGATGGATCGATGGATGGATGGATGGATAATTAATAATAGTTTAACTATAACAAAAATGTGTGTCTATATCTGTTTTTATCATTCAAAAAAAAAAAGAAATATATCATTATGGGCCCTCATATTTGACTTTTCAATGGAAAAAGTTTAGACATCCCTGATATAAAGTATTAAAAGCTCTCAAAATAAAAATATATACTTAAATACAAACAAGGTTTAGTCAGTTAGTTAATTAAAAAGTAAAATAATACTAATTTATGAAGTCATTAAAATATGACAACAACCATAATAAACACTGTTAAATGTGTAACTAAACATAATTTTTATTTTTTTTTTTACAGGCAGAATTTTTGACACACTATATACAGTTACACTATCGAGTTGTTATTTGTATTCTATTCTTACATGAGGGAAAAAACAAAAGTAAAAATGTAAGAAAAAAGAGCAAAAAATAGGAATGTAAGGAGAAAAAGCCAAACATTTAAAAACTAATCATGTATAATATAACTATAACAAAAAGTTGTGTCTATATCTGTTTTTAGCATTTTTCTTTTTTAAATAAAAAAAAATATCAAAATGGCCTCTCAAACTTGACTTTTCAGTGGAAAAGGTTTAGACATCCCTGA
Organism: Nerophis lumbriciformis; assembly: GCF_033978685.3. Classification (NCBI taxonomy): domain Eukaryota; kingdom Metazoa; phylum Chordata; class Actinopteri; order Syngnathiformes; family Syngnathidae; genus Nerophis; species Nerophis lumbriciformis. The sequence continues at coordinate 35,217,746 of NC_084559.2, read as the reverse complement.
TGTAAAATATTAAAAGCTCTCAAATTAAAATCTAAACAAAGTTTAGTTAGTTAGTTAAATAAAAAATGCAATACTCATTTATGCATTAATTTGAAAAAATTACAATAACCATCATAAACACTGTTAAATGTGTAACTGAACATTGATATTTGTTGGCAGGTAGAATTTTTGACACACGGTAATGGAGTTACACAATCATTTTATTATTAGTTGTATTCTATTCTTTCATGGGGGAAAAACAACAGTACACATTTAAGAAAATGGAGCAAACAATCGGAATGTAATGAGAAAAAGCTAAACATTTAAAAACTAATAATTCATAATAATATAACTATAACAAAAAGTTGTGTCTATATCTGTTTTTAGCATTTAAAAAAATAAAATAAAACAATATATCAAAATGGCCCGTCATACTTGTCTTTTCAGTAGGAAAGCTTTGGACACCCTGATGTAAAATATTAAAAGCTCTCAAAATAAAAATAAAATATTCTTAAAATATAAACAAAAACGCTGTTAAATGTGTAACTGAACGTTTATATTTTTTGACAGGTAGAATTTTTGACACACAAGGTTATGGAGTTACACAATCGTAGTATTATTATTATTATTATTGTTATTCTATTATTACCTGGGGAAGAAAACAACAATAAAAATGTAAGAAAAAGTGCCCAAAAAAATTGGTATGTAATAAGAAAAAGCTGAAATGTTAATTAAATAATAATACTAATAATATACTTAGTCACCTATAATACAAAGCTGACACAGTATGTGTTTTTAACTTTAAAAAAAATATATATATATATCAATACGGCCCTCACATACCTTGACTTTTCAGCATGCGGCCCTCGGTGGAAAAAGTTTGGACACCCCTGAACTAAAGTATCAAAAGTAACGATTAGATTATAAAGATCTGGTATCGGCAGTATTGGTATTTCAGTATCGACCTGCACATCACCAACGACTGTGTGTGTTGGAGTGTTGAACATCAGGTAGTTGCAGGGAATGAGCTTTATTACCCGAGAGATTCCTCTCCTCATTTTATGCTGCAGTCTCCGCCACACACACACAAACACACACACACACACACACACACACACACACACACACACACACACACAGACACACACACACACACACACACACACACACACACACACACTCGTACTCTCATACTTGCGCAACAGCCAAGCCTCCATCTCCAAACCCTTGCAGCAGCACCATCATGGTTCCTTCAAGTGGGCCGGGCTGCAGACCGCTCCCCTATTGGACCCCGCTCACTGGGAAGTGCCACACTATTGGCCGCGGCCCACGAGTAAAAATTCTTCTTGTTACCATGGTTGCAGGGTGAGCTGCCCAAATGTGCCTGTGTGTCTCCGTGGTGCTGATGGAAGTGTTGGCAGCGCTGGTGTTGTGCAGAGAGAGAACAAAAGTCCCCCGTCTGGTGGTCTCCTTTCCTGGACCCTGCACCAAAGTATGAACGCAGCAAGATAAACACTATCTAATATTTCTTAGTCTTCTTTCCTTTTTTTTTTTTTTCTTAGGCAAGATGACGTTGACCTCACACACTGGGTAGAGACATGTGACATCATCAGCATGGAAGGTTATTCCGAATCAAGGACCGAGAGCTGGACACTTGATATTAAAAGCAGTAAAAAAGGGGACCTTGACCAGGAGTCATGCAGTTTTTTGGGGTCACACACACACGCACTGTGGTAGACTTTGCGTTTTAGCCGAGTGCTTTTCAATTATTGCCTGTCATGACCCTCCTGGGGGGGGGATTAAAATTGAAAACTGAACTGAAGTAAACTGAAACTTGATAATACAGTTGACCGTTTTTGAGATACGAGCAAATTGTTCAATCATCAATCAATCAAAGTTGATCTATATAATCCCCTGATCTGAACCCGCATCCGGGCAAAGGAAAAACTCCAAAAGCCCAAAATGGGGACAAAGAAGAAACAGTGGGAAGGAACTGCAGACATGGGGAATGCCCTACTTCATCAATCAATCATCAATCAATGTTTATTTATATAGCCCGAGTGTCTCAAAGGGCTGCACAAGCCACCACGACATCCTCGGTTCAGAGCCCACAAAAGGGCAAGGAAAAACTCACAACCCAGTGGGATGTCAATGTGAATGACTGAGAAACCTTGGAGAGGACCCCCCTCTAGGGTAGACCGGATGCAATGGACGTCGAGTGGGTCTAGCATAATATTGTGAAAGTCCAGTCCATAGTGAATGTAACATAATAGTGAGAGTCCAGTCCATAGTGGAGCCAGCAGGAGACCATCCCAAGCGGAGACGGGTCAGCAGCGCAGAGATGTCCCCAACCGACGCACAGGCGAGCGGTCCACCCCGGGTCTCGACTCTGGACAGCCAGCACTTCATCCATGGCTACTTGGATGCCAAGTGGGTACAGTTACTGAATTAGTCATACCAATGTGAGAGTCCAGTCCAGAGGTCTACATCCATGTCATAGAGAAGGGTCTGCCACGACTTAAAACAGACTGGTACCTCTCCAAAGATTACGCGTGGCCACCTGGTAACTTCTCCATGCAGGAGAAACAGGCGAAAAAGAGAAGCGGCAGGTCAAGTGGTGTAAAACAGAGTCTATTTAAACTAAGGGTCTCAAACTCAATTTACCTTAGGTAGAGTCAGGGTGATGCTTGGCCACACAAAGTATTCGCTTCTGAACCCCCGTGACCAAATGTGTTATCTAATCAGATGTGTTATCTACTTCTACCAGCAGCTATGGCGACCCAGAGCCATGACAGACCTTCATTATAAATGTAAAATTGAATATAAAAATGTTATATTTTCACACTGTTGAATTCCCCAGGAGACGGTCAGGAAGTTGCTCTTTGTGCTGTCCAATGTGTGTTTGTTTCACGGTAATTTTCGTGTTTGGACCGTTCTTTATAGTGGGGGTTGAAGATTGCTAATAGGCGCCCAGGCTGCAATTACACTAAACCAGGGGTGTCAAACTCGTTATTGAGGGCCACGTCGCCGTTATGTAACAGTAAAAATGATATATGCATATAATTGTATAAGGATTCGCCTAATGATATTGTTACACAATTGTCTATGCATTTCATTATTGTCATTTTTTTTACGTCCACTGTAGAAAACATTTTCAGTATATTTTGCGATAAAAACTGACAGCTGAGTCGCCAGAATTTTATCATGCAATTTACCATGTTTTTTTTCTTCATGTTTTATGTTTTTTATATACCCCTGTTTACGGTAAAATTCTGGCGACTGAGCTGCCAGTTTTTTGGTTTTTTTTAATTCTATTTTACCGTAATTTCTACGATTGGTGTTTTTAAACGGTGTCGCTGTTTATTTTACAGTCAAATTCTGGCAAGAAAGCTAACAGTTTTTACATTTTTTACAGTTCACAGTTTGATGGATAGCTTGCTTTAAAATCATAAGTCAAGCAAGTATTTTAGTACTTATTTTCATTCAACGAAAAAAATGTAGTACATTTTTGGGTAGAATTTTCTCAAACAAAACCAGTTTTCTTTCAAATAATAAATACATTTATTAGAGATGTACATTTTATGGAGGCATGTGGTTAATCATAGAACTGGCACCTAATCTTATTAAAAAGTATTGATTCCTGGTTGATTGGCAACACTAAATTGGCCCTAGTGTGTGAATGTGAGTGTGAATGTTGTCTGTCTATCTGTTGGCCCTGTGATGAGGTGGCGACTTGTCCAGGGTGTACCCCGCCGTCCGCCCGAATGCAGCTGAGATAGGCTCCAGCACCCCCGCGACCCCAAAAAGGACAAGCGGTAGAAAATGGATGGATGGATTTTGAATCGAGAATCGTTTTGAATCAAGAATCGATTCTGAATCAAATTGTTACCACCAAAAATCTTATCGTGTTGTGCCTGAACATTCACAGCCCTAATATCTATCCCTATACTCTATTCTCACCGACCCACTATTTGAAAAACAGTTTCAGCCTTGTAGACCACATCTGACCTCATTTACATTTCAAAATACGGGCAATTTCCTGGTAAAGTGAGTAAAAATTAAGTGATTTTCATTTTCATCACAAATTGATGGCCTCAAACCCACGTCCTGTATCTCATGAGCACGTCACTAAACACTACTTCATTCCCACATGTACGACAGACAGAGGGTCTAGGATGAAAGTCCCTGGCGAGCAGAGGTGGGTAGTAACGCGCTACATTTACTCCGTTACATCTACTTGAGTAACTTTTGGGATACATTGGACTTCTAAGAGTAGTTTTAATGCAACATACTTTTACTTTTACTTGAGTATATTTATAGAGAAGAAACGCATTTTACTCCACTCACATTGCAAAACAACTCCATTCTTTTATTATTGGTACGGTGTGTCCTCATCATAAGGTCAAGGTGGAGGCCATCCCAGCTGACTTCAAGCGTAAGGCGGGAAACAGCCTGGCCTGGTCACCAGTCAACTGGCCCTTTTCTAGCAAAAGTTCAGGGACTTTAAGTTCCTGGAAGCTGGAACTAAAGGTTCCAGTACAAGTGTGTGTTTTGTGTTTGCAAAGTTCAGGGTAGTTGACACAAGTCAGGCTGATGACGAATGCATGAGTGATCCAGTATATTACTACACTGATAGCGTGTAAATAAACACAATATTAGGTCATATTTATTTTGCCAAAGAAATAATATGCAAACATGTTAACACTTTAGTATGGGGAACATATTTACCATTAATTAGTTGCTTTTTAACATGCAAATTAGTAACACATTGGCTCTTAATTAGTCATTACTAAGTACTAATTAATGCCTTATTCTGCATGGCCTTATTATACAACCAGCAAGCCATTAACTAAGAGCCTTCCCTCAATAACTTCAGAATTATTGCTTATTAGTAGAGAAGTCCGATAATGGCTTTTTTGCCGATATCCAATATTGTCCAACTTTTAATTACCGATTCCGATATCAACCATAACCGATATATACAGTCGTGGAATTAGTCGTGGTGTGGGGGGGTGGGGGGTGGGGCTGGGTTGAGTTGGGGTGGGCGGGGGGATCGTGTTTGGTGGTAGCAGGGGTGTACATTGTGGCGTCCCGGAAATATTAGTGCTGCAAGGGGTTCTGGGTATTTGTTCTGTTGTGTTTATGTTGTGTTACGGTGCGGATGTTCTCCCGAAATGTGTTTGTCATTCTTGTTTGGTGTGGGTTCACAGTGTGGCGCATATTTGTAACAGTGTTAAAGTTGTTTATACGGCCACCCTCAGTGTTACCTGTATGCATTGCACTCACCAATGTGTGTGTTAAAGCCGCATATATTATGTGACTGGGCCGGCATGCAAAGGCAGTGCCTTTGAGGTTTATTGGCGCTCTGTACTTCTCCCTACGTCCGTGTACACAGCGGCGTTTTAAAAAGTCATACATTTTACTGTTTGAAACCGATACCGATCATTTTGAAACCGATACCGATAATTTCCGATATTACATTATAAAGCATTTATCGGCCGATAATATCGGCAGGCCGATAATATCGGACATCTCTACTTATTAGTAACCCTAACCCTAACCCTAACTCTCATATGTTCCCTTAGTGTCCAAATAACTCTAAATTAAGTTGTTGTTACTTAGAATTTGTTCCCCATACTAAAGTGTTACCACAGATCTTTATGACTTGAAAACAAAGTGTACGTACCTGATTTGACATAAAAACTCAGGTTTTTGTCCGTAGTGTCCAACGGTCAGAAAGTGGTGCTCTCAGTAAATGATGCATTCATTGGGGTCAGGCGGTTCCTTTTGATCCATTTCAGCTGTAAATAACAATACATAAATAATTAATGTCAATGTTTATCTTACGGCGACAACATAAACGCTTAAGATTTGGCGTTAGCCTGTTAGCATGAGCATTTGTTTCACTCGGGGTTGAGATGAATAACGTCACAAAAATGCCGTCTCACTGACGACTTTTGCAGCATGTAACAAAGTAAATAGTGAATATTTGTTCGTTACATTCATCCTTCATTTCACATTTATCTTCAAACTACGAGGTCGGAGTTTCTGTAAGCAGCTGAAGCTCCAAGTTTTGCTGAATACTACAGTAAATACAGCAGAACCTCGATTTATGAACTTAATTAGTTCTTTGACATGGTTTGTAAACAGAAAAGTTTGTATAGTGAAGCAGGGTTCCCCTTTAAAAAACAATGTAAACACGAATAATTAGTTCAAACGTCCCTGTTTTAGTGGAAAAATGCACACTTTGAAGACACTATAATGTAAGTGTACATATATACACATATATACAGTATATATATATATATATATATATATATATATATATATATATATATATATATATATATATATATATATATATATATATATATATATATATATACACATATATATACTGTATATATGTATATGTATATATCAGTGACGTGCAGGCGGGGGCCTCACCTGCCATCATGGAAAGAAAAAAAATTTAAAAAGAAAAAAATATATATTAAATTGTTATATGTATCCAGTGATTATACTATAAAGTTATTTTCCATTTAACTTGTGGAAGTAGTGTCAAAGCGCTTTGAGTACCTTGAAGGTAGAAAAGCGCTATACAAGTACAACCCATTAACTTCACCAGTTTTAGATTATTTTTATTCAAAATCGCAGAATTTTTACATTTGCCATTCAAATACTGAGAAGAGACGGTGCGGTGAACAGCAGCCAGTCGAGGCACGTCACTCAGTGCCTCAACATGGACGGACTCGGCTATCTGCTGGTCTGCTGTGCAGTGAGACCGTATTGCTATATGAACTATATTATACATTTCCATAGTTTAGTTAGCTGAGGTATATAATGTACAGTGTATTTTGTCAACAACTGTATGTGTGTAAAGTATTTCTTGTGCTGAGCGATCATAAAACGGCTGCAAAAGACGCACTGGCTGAGGCTCGCCTCCTGCACCCCCGCCGTAGAATGCACGGCAACCCCTGATGGGAGTGTTATATCAACTAAAGCCCACACTTAAACTTTCCACGTGCAAGATTGAATCTATTTAAAAAAGTTATTTCATAAGAAGTCAAAAAGTGCAAAAACAATAATGTTCGTGTTGGAGGAGTTGCGAATGACTGCTGGGCCACAACATTAGGTACACCTGCAGACTGCAGGTGTATCTAATTCACAACTCCTCCAACACGAACATTATTGTTTTTGCACTTTTTGGCTTCTTATTAAATAACTTTGGTAACCTATTTTTATGGGCTTTCCTCTTTGTGATGTTAAGTTCCTGTTATGCGCTGTTATACAGTATATGCCTTGAGCTCTTATTTTGAAGGCGCTAAGAGCGGAATTTTGACACGTTGGAGTGGAGCGGAAGTTTTTGAAAGAAGGTAAATAAAGTGGTCCTCGTGTAAACTGGAGCCTCCGTGTTTGTTATTTTGTAGTTTCATACAGTATAGGCGACATTTATAAATCCTCGGTTACACTTTTTTAAATAGATTCAATCTTGCACGTGGAAAGTTGAAGTGAGGGCTTTAGTTGATATAACACTCCCATCAGGGGGTTCATTAATCCAGCACAACAGCGGCGCATTTATAAGTAAAGGTAAGACCATAATAACGTTTTTTTATTAAATGTGCTTTTTTGTGTGCTACAGTTTGTATGTGTAAAGTTAAAGTTAAGTTAAAGTACCAATGATTGTCACACACACACTAGGTGTGGTGAAATTTGTCCTCTGCATTTGACCCATCCCCTTGTTCACCCCCTGGGAGGAGAGGGGAGCAGTGGGCAGCAGCGGCGCCGCGCCCGGGAATCATTTTTGGTGATTTAACCCCCAATTCCAACCCTTGATGCTGAGTGCCAAGCAGGGAAGAATGCTGGTATGAGCTTTTAAACATAACCCGTTAACTGCTGCCAATCAAATGGTGAATAAGATACTCTTTAGGGTTCATATGTTTGTAAATCTGACTGTGATGAAGTCAGTGCCTCACCAGCCATCAACCTCACCGCACGTCACTGGTATATATGTGTATATATGTATGTATATATGTATATATCTATATCTATATCTATATCTATATCTATATCTATATCTATATCTATATATATATATATATATATATATATATATATATATATATATATCTCCTGATGATTGAGGGTACCCCCCCTCATGAAACAGGCCTGTAGAGATGAAATAGTCTTGTGATTTTTTTCCCACACATACATATATATATATTATATATATATATATATATATATATATATATATATATATATATATATATATATGTATATATATGTACATATACATACATATACATGTATATATACAGTATATACATATACATACATATATACATATACATATACATACATATATACACCTAACGTATATATATATATATATATATATACATATATATATATATATATATACAGTACATATCAAACCAACATGAAAAGTGGTTAATGGCTCAACAATCTCTTTTTTATCCAAACAACACAACAACAGCAAGCTCAAATGTCAACCTGCGCACACACACAGAAGTCTCTTTGGTGCGCTCCAAAACAATAACCACCATGTGGTTATAATAAAAAATAACAAAGGGAAAATTATATTACATCTGCGGTCTCCTCCAAGGTTTCTCATTGTAGCCCATTGGGTTGAGTTTTTTCTTGCCCTGATGGGGGATCTGAGCCGAGGATGTCGTTGTGGCTTGTGCAGCCCTTTGAGACGCTCGAGATTTAGGGCTATATAAATAATCTTTGATTGATTGATTGATTGACTTTCAAATATATAAGTCAAATTTAACTATTTGATACTTGTTTATATTGACAAACGTGATTTCGATGGCAATACTGGTCAATTAAGGACAGTTATTACCTATTGTGTGCTATTGTGTACTTAGCTGCTGTGTAGCTGCAAGTCTCGTGGTAGTCAATGCCTTGCATGTTTACCTTTTGTAAAATACTGCTTGTATCGGAGATTTTACACACAAGACGATGTAATGCACTGTTTGAAACAGTTTGAAATTAGGTAGTAAATCTAAAAACAAATTGGGTCCATTTTTCTTTTTTTTTCTTTTTTGTCAGGGTATCGAGTAAGCGTTTACATATTTAGACTGCGTGACCACATACATATGCAAGAGGTGCCTACAGGACCTGATAATTAAGTCAGGATGCATGAGCGAAGGCAAGCCAGTGCACCAGGAGACAGAACCATAAATTCACCACAGATAATGTTGCAGTTCAGGCCAACTAAGCAAGAAGCTGCCGTGTCACCCAGCAGAGCCTCCATTCATCTCTGTTGCTTGTGTTTCCAAAGATGGATGGAGCTGGAAACATTGGTCACTAACCCCCCCCCCCCCCTCCCCACCCCCCACCCCCCATTTTCTGTACCCAATGGGAGACACCACCTGGTGGACAAGTGTGCCAGTGCAGCTAAGGGGCAGCTTCGCAGTCATGGCTGCTCTCCGAGGGCCGCTTCTAACAGTGAATGAATATAAATTCATGTATAATCCCCTCATGATATTACAAACCCCATTTCCATATGAGTTGGGAAATTGTGTTAGATGTAAATATAAACGGAATACAATGACAATACAAATCCTTTTCAACCCATATTCAATTGAATGCACTACAAAGACAAGATGTTTGATGTTCAAACTCAAACTTTATTTTTTTTTTGCAAATAATAATTAACTTAGAATTTCATGGTTGCAACACGTGCCAAAGTAGTTGGGAAAGGGCATGTTCACCACTGTGTAACATCACCTTTTCTTTTAACAACACTCAATAAACGACTGGGAACTGAGGAAACTAATTGTTGAAGCTTTGAAAGTGGAATTCTTTCCCATTCTTCTTCAGTCGTTCAACAATCCGGGTTCTCCGCTGTCGTATTTTACTCTTCATAATGCGCCACACATTTTCGATGGGAGACAGGTCTGGACTGCAGGCGGGCCATGAAAGTACCCGCACTCTTTTTTTACGAAGCCACGCTGTTGTAACACGTGCGGAATGTGGCTTGGCATTGTCTTGCTGAAATAAGCAGGTGCGTCCATGAAAAAGATGGCGCTTAGATGGCAGCATATGTTGTTCCAAAACCTGTATGTACCTTTCAGCATTAATGGCGCCTTCACAGATGTGTAAGCTACCCATGCCTGATGATATTATGAACCGTAGATGTCGAAATCCCTAAATTTCTTGCAATTGCACTTTGAGAAACGTTGTTCTTAAACTGTTTGACTATTTGCTCACGCAGTTGTGGACAAAGGGGTGTACCTCGCCCCATCCTTTCTTGTGAAAGACTGAGCATTTTTTGGGAAGCTGTGTTTATACCCAATTATGGCACCCACCTGTTCCCAATTAGCCTGCACACCTGTGGGATGTTCCAAATAAGTGTTTGATGAGCATTCCTCAACTTTATCAGTATTTATTGCCACCTTTCCCAACTTCTTTGTCACGTGTTGCTGGCATCAAATTCTAAAGTTAATGATTATTTGCAAAAAAAAAAAAAGTTTATCAGTTTGAACATCAAATATGTTGTCTTTGTAGCATATTCAACTGAATATGGGTTGAAAAGGATTTGCAAATCATTGTATTCCGTTTATATTTACATCTAACACAATTTCCCAGCTCATATGGAAACGGGGTTTGTACTACACAATTTCCTATGCATTTGATTATTGGTCTTTTTTTCGATGGATACCATACTGTACTTGCCTTTGAAATCATAATTCAGGGGAACAAGACAAAAAAAAGTATCATAATATAGGGGTTTTTAAACTTCTTTTTTTTTTTTTTACCAAGGGCCAAAAAAGTTAAGGTATGCAGGGGCCATTTTGATATGTTTTTATTTCGTTTAATATTTAAAGAAAAAACTTGTGTTATAGGTGACAAAGTTCACTATTATTAATTATTACAGGGGTAGAAAAACAGTAAAAATATAAAAACAAAAATAGATAATGAAATGAGAAAAAGCAGACATTTTGATACTAATAACTAGTAATACACTTTGTCACTAAAAACACATAGCTGACCCTAACTTTTAAATATACAGAATTCTCCAGATTATAGGCCACAACTTTTTTCCAACCCTTTGAACCCTGTGGTTTATCAAACGATGCAACTATTTTATGGAATTTTCTTCGCTAACAGCCATAATGTTTTGTATTCAACAAAAAGTTTTCATATTAGATTGACAGCGACACCGAAAAGGTATGTTATTGTCAGTGCTACGGTGCCATCATTTGGAAAAGTTCACACACTGCAGCTGCTGTTTTCGTGCATTGAACTGGAATAATAACTGTCCATAGTGTTTGGAAGTTTTAAAATATAACTAAAACAATTAATACTTACTAAACCGACCCATGTGTGATGTCTGTAGCAGTTTTTTCATGCATATTTCTATGTGCTATCTTAATGTAGTCAAGCTAGCATCGTTAGCATTAGCTAATATGCTAACACCTTTCCAACTATCTTTGTTAGTATTATTAACTTATAATGGAATTATTTTTGTATTTTATTGTATTTGTATTCAGTTTCGTAAATTCACCAAAACATCAGTGTGAAGTTATTGAGTCTTTTTGGCTGAATGGGGAGCTAGCTTCCGCAGCTAGTGGGTCCGTGTCGATGACTTCCGTTTTGTTTGATCAGCCATTTTACTGCCGTGTTACAGAAATCATTTGGAACCAATTATGTAAATAAACATCCACAAAATCTTTTGTAACGGTATATATCTGCGCCTCATTGTTGAGTGTGGCTAATATATGTAAAAAAAAATATTCAAAGATTTGGAGGTTGTGGGCGCACTCTATAGCCCGGAAAATACGGTTTATAATGCTTGTTTTTATCTTTTTTTTTATTAACAAAATAAAATAATTTCAAAATGGCCCACATACTTTGACTTTTTAGTATACGACCCTTGGTGGAACAAGTTTGGACACCCCTGAGCTATCAAAATTAAAATGGTATTTTTCTCATTACATCAGAATTTTTTATTTATTTATTTATTTTTTTACATTTTTTTTGTTGTTTTTCATCCAAAAATATGCTGCGGGCCAACAAAACTTGAGGTCCTGGCCGCTCTTAGGAAACCTGTGTTAACATAATGTTTTTTTGCATAGTCAGAGTTTAAAAGACATACAATTCTCCATCAAAATTTAAAGAACAAATACATTAAGTAAGAAAGATAAAGTACTTTATTGATGCAGGCTTTTGCAGGCCACATAAAATGATGGGATTTGAGTTTGACACATGTGACCTACGGTGACAACACCACCAGACTGGTGGTCAGTCATTTACTGTGTGACGAAGAACGCGGCTATGCCTCAATACTTCACCAATGGCCTTAAAGATACACACACACATATATATATATATATATATATATATATATATATATATAGTTGGCCGGGGGCTTCCATGCCCCCTGGTAGGGTCTTCCAAGACAAACAGGTCCTAGGTGAGGGATCCGACAAAGAGCGGCTCGAAGACGTCTATGAAAGTACAACAACCGAGACTCCGATTTCCCTCACCCGGACGTTGGTCCCCGGGGTCCCCCTCTGGAGCCAGGCCCGGAGTTGGGGCACGATGGCGAGCGCCTGGTGGCCGGGCCTGTCCCCATGGGGCCCGGCCGGGCACAGCCCGAAGAGGCAACGTGGGTCCCCCCTCCAATGGGCTCACCACTCATGGGAGGGGCCATAGAGGTCGGGTGCGTTGTGAGCTGGGCGGCAGCCGAAGGCAGGGCACTTGGCGGTCCGATCCTCGGCTACATAAGCCAGCTCATGGGACGTGGAATGTCACCTCGCTGGGGGGAAGGAGCCTGAGCTAGTGTGCGAGGTGGAGAAGTTCCGGCTGGATATAGTCGGACTCACTTCGACGCACAGCAAGGGCTCTGGAACCAGTTCTCCCGAGAGGGGACGGGCTGGGGTAGCAATTCTTGTTGTCCCCCGGCTTCAACCCAGTGGACAAGAAGGTAGCTTCCCTCCGCCTCCGGGTGGGGTGACGGGTTCTGACTGTTGTTTGTGCTTACGCACCAAACAGCAGTTCAGAGTACCCACCCTTTTTGGATACACTCGAGGGAGTACTGGAAAGTGCTCCCCCGGGTGATTCCTTTGTCCTACTGGGGGACTTCGATGCTCATGTTGGCAACGACAGTGAAACCTGGAGAGGCGTGATTGGGAAGAATGTCCGCCCGGATCTGAACCCGAGTGTTGTTTTGTTATTGGACTTTTGTGCTCGTCACGGATTGTCCATAACAAACACCATGTTCAAACATAAGGGTGTCCATATGTGCACTTGGCAGAAGGACACCCTAGGCCGCAGTTCCATGATCGACTTTGTAGTTGTGTCATCGGATTTGCGGCCTCATGTTTTGGACGCCCGGGTGAAGAGAGGGGCGGAGCTTTCTACCGATCACCACCTGGTGGTGAGTTGGCTGCGATGGTGGGGGAGGATGCCGGACAGACCTGGCTGGGTCAAACGCAGTGTGAGGGTCTGCTGGGAACGTCTAGCTAGAGTTTCAATTCCCACCTCCGGAAGAACTTTGAACATGTCACGAGGGAGGTGCTCGACATTGAGTCCGAGTGGACCATGTTCCGCATCTCTATTGTCGAGGCGGCTGATTGAAGCTGTGGCCGCAAGGTAGTTGGTGCCTGTCGTGGCGGTAATCCTAGAACCCGTTGGTGGTCACCGGTGGTAAGGGATGCCGTCAAGCTGAAGAAAGAGTTGTATCGAGTTCTTTTGGCTCATAGGACTCCGGAGGCAGCGGACAGGTACCGACAGGTCAAGTGGTGTGCGGCTTCAGCGGTCGCGGAGGCAAAAACTTGGACACGGGAGGAGTTCGGGGAAGCCATGGAAAACAACTTCTGGACGTTTCGAAGCGATGCTAGACCACCATCCGCCGCCTCAGGAAGGGGAAGCAGTGCACTGTCAACACCGTATGGTGAGGATGGTGTTCTGCTGACCTCGATTGCGGATGTTGTGGATCGGTGGTGGGAATACTTCGAAGACCTCCTCAATCCCACCAACACGTCTTCCAATGAGGAAGCAGTGCCTGGGGTATCTGTGGTGGGCTCTCCTATTTCTGGGGCTAAAGTCGCTGAGGTAGTTAAAAAGCTCCTCGGTGGTAAGGCCCCAGGTGTGGATGAGATCCGCCCGGAGTTCCTTAAGGCTCTGGATGCTGTGGGGCTGTCTTGGTTGACAAGACTGCAGCATCGCGTGGACATCGGGGGCGGTACCTCTTGATTGGCAGACCGGGGTGGTGGTTCCAACTATCGTGGGATCACACTCCTCACCTTCCCGGTAAGGTCTAACTAATTGTACTGGAGAGGAGGCTACGCCGGATAGTCAAACCTCGACTTCAGGAGGAACAGTGTGGTTTTCGTCCTGGTCGTGGAACTGTGGACCGGCTCTATACTCTCGGCAGGGTCCTGGAGTGTGCATGGGAGTTTGCCCAACCAGTTTACAAGTGCTTTCGACCGTGTCCCTTGGGAAGCTCTGTGGGGAGTGCTCAGAGAGTATGGGGTATCGGACTGTCTGATTGTGGTAGTCTGCTCCCTGTACGATCAGTGTCAGAGCTTGGTCCGTATTGCCGGCAGTAAGTCGGACACGTTTCCAGTGAGGGCTGGACTCCGCCAAGGCTGCCCTTAGTCACCGATTCTGTTCATAACTTTTATGGACATAATTTTAGGTGCAGTCAAGGCATTGAGGGGATCTGGTTTGGTGGCTGCAGGATTAGGTCTCTGCTTTTTGCAGATGATGTGGTCCTGATGGCTTCATCTGGCCAAGATCTCTCACTGGATCGGTTCGCAGCTGAGTGTGAAGCGACTGGGATGAGAATCAGCACCTCCAAGTCCGAGTCCATGGTTCTCGCCCGGAAAAGGGTGGAGTGCCATCTCCGGGTTGGGGAGGAGACCCTGCCCCAAGTGGAAGAGTTCAAGTACCTCAGAGTTTTGTTCACGAGTGAGGAAAGAGTGGATCGTGAGATCGACAGGCGGATCGTTGCGGCGTCTTCAGTAATGCGGGCGCTGTATCGATCCGTTGTGGTGAAGAAGGAGCTAAGCCGGAAGGCAAAGCTCTCAATTTACCGGTCGATATACGTTCCCATCCTCACCTATGGTCATGAGCTTTGGGTTATGACCGAAAGGACAAGATCACGGGTACAAGTGGCCGAAACGAGTTTCCTCCGCCGGGTGGCGGGGCTCTCCCTTAGAGATAGGGTGAGAAGCTCTGCCATCCGGGGGGAGCTCAAAGTAAAGCCGCTGCTCCTCCACATCGAGAGGAGCCAGATGAGGTGGTTCTGGCATCTGGTCAGGATGCCACCCGAACGCCTCCCTAGGGAGGTGTTTAGGGTATGAGGCCACGGGGAAGACCCAGTACACGTTGGGAAGACTATGTCTCCTGGCTGGCCTGGGAACGCCTCGGGATCCCCCAGGAAGAGTTGGACGAAGTGGCTGGGGAGAGGGAAGTCTGGGCTTCTCTGCTTAGGCTGCTGCCCCCGCGACGGAAGAAGATGGATGTATGGATGTATGTTTATATATATATATATATACATATACATATACATATATGTATATGTATATATATTTACATTGCTTCTTTAGGAATAAATTACATATAGGTATATTATTATTTTCGCATAAGTAGAAAAATGTGGTAATATTTTTTTATTGTTGATTGCTTTTAAAGTAAAATAAATAATAGATGATGAGTTAATTTATATCATTTTGACACAGGGAAAAAAAGGACTAAATTAATTCAGAAAATATTGAGTTGATTTTTTTAAATTGCTAGTTTTGATCAACAGAGTATTTCAATTAAATTTAATTGAAAAATTATTTTAACAAACTGGATTTATTGATTTAAATACCTAATTTCATCGTGTGTCAACAATTGAAGTGATTATCTTAAGTCGGTTCAATGAAACACTTGTTTTGGTTTAAATAAATCAAAAATATAAGAATATCAATACAAATGTGACGAATATTAATCATTTATAAATAATAATACATGAATACTTATTTTCACATTTTCTATACATTGTCACAATTGTATTTTTTTCATTATATATATTTTCTTCTATTATAAAAAGCATCATTTATTGTTGCATTTCCTCGATCGTCCTGAACAATAAGCCATGAGCATCACCAATGGCCTTAAAAATACAGATATATTGCCATTCTAAGAATAAATTGCACATATTCCATTTTGGATATCAATATAACTGTTGATAATGTGTGACATGCATATGCTGTACTGTATGTCCTCAAAAGTTAAGAAAATTATTAGAATAGCAATAAAAAGTGCAAATGTGTGCCAAATATTTATCAGTTATAAATAATAATACATGAATAATTATGTTGACATTTTTCTGTACATCATCACAATTGTATTATTTTCATTGTAAACATTGTCTATTATAGATAGCATAATTTTTTGTTACATATCCCTGATTGTGCTTTTTTATTTTATTTTATCTCCATTTTAATATATCCATCCATCCATTTTCTACCGCTTGTACCGTTCGGGGTCGCGGGGGGTGCTGGAGCCTATCTCAGCTGCATTCGGCCGGAAGGCGGGGTACACCCTGGACAAGTCCCCACCTCATCGCAGCATTTTAATATATATATTTTTTTTTTTGGGACTCACATTAGCTTATTAGTATTATTTCCAAACATTGTTATTTTCTCTTTAATGAGAAAATGGTGACATTCAAACACAGGAAATGAACAAACTTTAAATGACAAACTATAACAAATACAACATATAATAAATATAAATACAAATTAGAAAACTGTAATAATATATAACATCTTCTTATAATCCTTTTGGGACATGCTGAATAGTGCAACTGTGACCCAGAATGTTCATGAATGTATCAAAATAACCATAATAATGGTATAATCATAAATAAACGCTGTGATTAAGTTGCTTTTTTTGGAAGGTGAAATTATTATAGAGCAATCCTTGCTGCCCAAAATTGTTTTAAGGGAAACATAGAAATACTGGCCTCTGTTGCCATGGCGACAGTGTGCTGAGCAAAACTGGGCAATACATGCAGTTGTGTAAATACTTACACATTTTCTCTTACACGTCGCACAGAGGGGAAAAAAAGTCCCTCTCCCCTCTTGGTAAAATATCCCCGAGGAAGATTGTGGTCCTGATGCTGCGTGTCATCATTGTATATTTCCCCCCTGTGGAACAAGAAGGGATTCTCTTAGTGTTTGACGAGAAAAAGCCACTTAATCTCTCTCTTTAGTCTCCATCTTGCACATCTCCCCCCCCCCCCCAAAATCTCCTAATAAGCCGTCTTTCTGTCTCCTGTAATTTGGCAGACGAGTCTATTATATGATACGCTCATATTTTATTAATGAACCCCTGCGGTGAACACGCATACCTCTTAGTGGATGCGATGATGTGACGCACAGAAGGAGCCCTCTTGTGTTAAAAAGTGATTTCAAGTCCCAGGTTAGTTTTTATTGTGTCACTAGAAGGCGAGGTGATATTAATGAAGTAGGTTACTGTTACTGCACACTTCATTACGCTCCCAGCAGATCAATGACAGTATGCAGCAGGGCAGCTTTAAAAAATGCACAAAACGGCAAAATATATACTTCTTAAAAACATGTACATGTAAAACATAGGGGTGCAAAAAAAAATTGATTTTCGAATGAATCGCAATTCCTACTTGTAACGATTCAATAAACGATTAAAAAAACAAAACAAATATTTTATGTATTTCTTTAAACCTGTCTTGTGCATGTTGATGTAGATCACAGTCATTTTAATCTTGGGCCCCATCGCAGATACCAAAGCCCTTGGAGGGCCGCTTCATGTTAATATTACACAGTTATCGTTGTTTACTAACAAACTAATGGAAAGCCTGCTAGTGTAGAATGTTCATTAGAAAAGGGTTTGAATCAAACAAAGGCAAGGAATACAGTCGGAACGGGATTCAGAAGGCACTATTTGTCGCGGTTTACCTGACACACGAAACGTGACGAATTGCGGTTGTGCACGATCCGCTTTAGCCGTCATTCCAACTTTGACCCCAGCGTCAGTTGCTATGTAGAGTGGAGCTTTCCCTCATTGTCAGCAGATGGCATTGCAAAACTATGAACCCCACTCTTCCTCTCATGCGAGATCTACCCAGGAATGGGGCCGTATAAATCCCTTCCCCACTGTAGCTTGTTGCATCAAACAATATTGAGTTAAAAGCTGCATTTGCATGCCTTCATGCTTTTTTTCTGTAAAAATGTAGATACATTAATCAATAAAGATGAAATAAAGTTGATGCATATTATTTCCAGGCAATCGCGGGCCACAAAGAATAATGGGGCCGGGCTAGATGTGGCCCCCGGGCCTTAAGTTTGACACATGTGATGTAGATGATCATATCAGCTGTGCAAATTTACTTTAAAAAAGAGAAGTGTTTCTTATTGCCTTATTTGTATTTGACTTTATTAAATGTTTAGGTAGAATTTTATCAAACAAAACCAGTTTTCTTTTAAGTAATATAGAAATGTATCAGCTGTTATCTATTTCATGAAGGATTGTAGTTAATCATAGAATTGGCACCCAATGTTACTAAAACAGTATTGATTTGGAATCGAGAATCGATTCTGAATCGAAACAATACCCCTAAGAATTGAAGGCCCATAGCCCAAAGATTCACAGCCCTAATAAAACCCCTTGGTGAAATATTAATTTGCTTGCAGAACTACAATAAAATCCAAAATCATTTGTCAATGTAAAAAAAGAAAATAGTATAAAAAGATGAACATGTTTTATTTACTTGTCTAAACATAATTCATACTTTTTTGTTGTTGTAAATGTTGTTTTGGTAACCTCAAATTGTGCAAAATGAAAAAAGCCATAGAGAAGTACATTGAGCGCAAAAATTATGACTAAAATGGTGGCGCCGTATTTCCATTTCCATTTGCACTTTATTTTCCAAAACACATTCCGATATATTGTATCAAGCCTCTCACTGTAGGTCAGCTGGGGTAGGCTCCAGCTTACCCACGACCCTAATGAGGCCAGCGCTACAGTATGAAAAACGGATGTATGAATGGTATTTTTTAAATAATATGAACACTTTCATCCACTTTCTATTCAGTGACAAAGCCAGAACAACAACAACACGCTGAACAGTCGTCATTACGACAAAGCATATTTGTATTCGGTCTGTGGTGTCGCCATTTGGCATGATGTGGAAAAAAAGAATTCAAAACTTACGGGAGCTCGAGGCTAACTTAGCATAGCATATCATGAAGAACTTAGCATAGTTTAACCAGAAAAAGTAAACTGTAGCATACAGCTAATATCAACATAAACCTTTGCGAGTAGCGAAGAAGAATCTTGCAAGGACCGGCAAGGCTCGACGGGTAGGAATAAGGGGCATGATTCTGATTGGGCACAGGCGCTTGTCCCATTCAACCAACGGAGGCCGGTGTGTTCAAATCAGTGCCCCTAGCAACCAGAGGTAAACAAGGAACGCTGAAACAGAAATAAAGCTAAACCTAGGTGAACTATTACAGGAACCTAAACAGGACATGACCTGTGTGGGGGCAGGTCATAACATTCGACAAATTCGTACAATTAGGGGTTCGGAAATATACAGCTTTGTCACCTATAACAGATTGGTACCGGGCCGCACAAGAAATAAAAAAAAATAAAAAATAATTTTTATTTTTATTTTTATTAAATCAACATAAAAAACACAATATATACATTATATATCAATATAACTCTCTGCAGGGATACAGTCCGTAAGCACACATGATTGTATTTCTTTATGACAAAAATTTAAAAAAATACCATTATGGGTTATGCGATTTTAGTTTATTTTTTTTCAGGTTTTTTTTCAAATTTTCAATTTTCAAGCGTCACAGCTACAAACAGGTTGGGGACAACTGACCTATGACACAAATGATAAGATAGCAATGTTTTTTTTCAATAGTTTGGCATATACTGACGAGCATTTAATTATTTTTTTTAATCATCGTTAATATACAAAAAGTATAAAAGTGGATAACCCGCATTCTTTCATTTTTTTTTCCTTGTTGGAAAAAGTTTGGACACCCCTGGTATTGAGTTTACCGAGCAACACCACGCAAACTGTTATATTGTGCATTAAGTATTTCAGAATAAGTCTCAAATGATTAGACTTCACTTATTTTTTTAAAGCTGCACAGGCTCATGTTTTCTTCAAAAAAAAAAAAAAAGTATTTTGTGTATTGTTGTGCAGATAGACTATAAAAATGGGACCCATTACCTCCCTGCTTGGCACTCAGCATCAAGGGTTGGAATTGGGGGTTAAATCACCAAAATGATTCCCGAGCGCAGCCACCGCTGCTGCTCACTGCTCTCCTCACCTCCCAGGGGGTGAAACAAGGGGATGAGTCAAATGCAGAGGGTGATTTCACCACACCTAGTGTGTGTGTGACTATCAGTGGTACTTAACTTAACATATACATTGAGACACGTGTGTAATTAATCTACAATGCATGGCTTACACTTGTGTGTGTTTTTGTAGCTGCAATTTACCAAGTGTCATGAGAAAAACATTGAGATTCATGAACTTGAATATTTGTAATGAATGCCTAATAAAGGAGAGGTGAGTAATACATTTACCTCCCACGGGCACCAAACATGAAGGAAACAAGATGAATTAGCATCTATTTACTGTTTTTTTGCGTTACTTTAGCATAGTGGATCCTAAAAAATGTCACCAAGTACCACCTAAGAAAAAATGTCTCTCCAAGTGACACCATTATGATGAATATTAAAACACAGTAGCAAAGTAGGCCTAAGCATTCATTAAAAACAAAGCAGAGGTTTTATATAACAAGTATATTTAATGCTTTTTGGCACAGTTTGAACAACAACAGTTTAATCAAGTGATTCACTAGATCAGACCTGGGCAAAATAAGGCCCGGGGCGTTAAGCTTTTCAATCTGGCCCGTCAGACATTCCCAAATAATTGGTTTTAGATCTTTAAGATGGAAACTGCAGCTGCCAATATGATGTGCAGTGATGTTTTCAAATGGCCGTAAGTCTTGAACTATACAAAGTATTTCAAAAGTTTGAATCTGCGCTTTTGCATGATATACTAGTTACTATGGTAATCTAATTAGTTACAATGGTAATCTAATTAGTTACTATGGTGATCTAAGTCACAGCAGCTCAGATGAGGCGCCAAGCAGTGTGGGTGGGGAGCGTTTCCACAGAGTGTTTCTAGAGCGGCTATCCTGAAATGCGGGTGTCAGGGACAGACGCGGAAGGAGATTTTTACAACAAAGTTCTAAAGCTTAGTGATGTATCAGATGCATCAGATTGTAGGTGGGGTTTTTTTACCCTTCGCGTTCACATTTCGCTGTGTTTGTTACATTTTTGTTGCGTTTCGCTTGATTGTAAAATATGTCGATGGAGATGGGGTGTGACGTTCATATGTTGTCAATATTCAGTGTTTTATCCTTCATAGTTAATATTGTAAATCCCACATTCTTTATTTTCATGTACATTCTGCGTGTCTCGTTTAGTAAAAAAAATATAAAATTCCATTCCGTTTTTTTTGAGGTGGTCTGTCATAACGTTTTTAGCTTTCAATCAGACATTATTGTGAGGTTTTGTATCAATGTTCCTAAAAATAGGACCCAAGCACACATATTGTACAGCAGATTTTCACAGCATACATATATATATGAATACTGTGTGTGTATGCGTGTGTGTGTGTGTGTGTGTGTGTTTGTGTGTATATATGTATACATTATTGTTGTGTCGATACTTTTCTAAATAAAGGAAACCACAAAAAATTGCGTTATTGGCTTTATTTTAACAAAAAATCTTACGGTAAATTAAACATATGTTTCTTATTGCAAGTTTGTCCTTAAATAAAATAGTGAACAAACAAGACAACTTGTATATGCAGTAACATATTGTGTCATTTATCATTCTATTATTTTGTCAACATTATTAAGGACAAGAGGTAGAAAATGTATTATTAATCTACTTGTTCGTTTACTGTTAATATCGGCTTACTTTCTCTTTTAACATGTTCTATCTACACTTCTGTTAAAATGTAATAATCACTTATTCTTCTGTTGTTTGATATTTTACATTAGTTTTGGATGATATCACATATTTGGGTAACAATCCGATACCAAGTAGTTACAGAATCATACATTGGTCATATTCAAAGTCCTCATGTGTCCAGGGACATATTTCCTGAGTTTATAAACATAATATGAATAAAAAAAGAAACGAAAGAAGATTTTGTGATGATAAAAATTATAGATGTAATCATAGTAGTATCGACTAGATACGCTCCTGTACTTGGTATCATTACAGTGGATGTCAGGTGTAGATCCACCCATGGCGTTTGTTTACATTCAGGAACGGCGTCATTAGCGGTGACGTCGGTGAGCTACGGTGTGTAGTGAAACATGTTTAGCTATTCCTCGTCCTGCAAGGATGATACTTGTAAGAAACTTACTTTATTTGTCGCCATGGAGACAAGGATTAGTGATTTAGAAGTAGCTAAAACACTGCAGACTGTGGCTGGACGTTAGCCGCTAACTAGCTGAACATGTCTTAAAGCACCTCTTCCTGAGGGTGTTTCAGTGTTATAACTTCACCTTTACTTTTAGTTTTAAGCCAAAATGCGTCCGTTCTCCCTTTTCTGTCTACACACTGTGTCTGCTTGTAAGTACTCCGTGATTGTGCGCTGCCGAAAATGCTCCTCTGCTCGTAAACTCAGCAATGTCATGACGTGATGGCGCGCCGTCATGCCCGTTGGGAACCGGTACTTTTCAAACAGAGTATAGTACCGTTTTTGATTCATTAGTACCGCGATACTACACGAGTACCGGTATACCGTACAACCCTAATCTACACAGTAATTAAACTAGTTGCTTATTCTCTTATATTACATACAATTGTTTCAGCAAAACACATTCAATAGTACACAATAACTAAACAAAAACTACTCTTACTATTATAAATTGTTTGTTTGCTTTTCAGAGGCGGTATAGTACCGAATATAATTCTTTACTATCGCGGTACTATACTAATACCGGTATACCCTACAACCACATACATCCATCCATCCATCTATCTTCTTCCGCTTATCCGAGGTCGGGTCGCGGGGGCAGCAGCCTAAGCAGGGAAGCCCAGACTTCCCTCTCCCCAGCCACTTCGTCCAGCTCTTCCTGTGGGACCCCAAGGCGTTCCCAGGCCAGCCGGGAGACATAGTCTTACCAATGTGTCCTGGGCCTTCCCCGTGGCCTCCTACCGGTCGGACGTGCCCTAAACACCTCCCTAGGGAGGCGTTCGGGTGGCATCCTGACCAGATGCCCGAACCACCTCATCTGGCTCCTCTCGATGTGGAGGAGCAGCGGCTTTACTTTGAGCTCCCCCCGGATGGCAGAGCTTCTCACCCTATCTCTAAGGGAGAGCCCCGCCACCCGGCGGCGCTCGGCATCATGATTTTTTTTTCATGCTTGAAGTAAGAAATTATTACTTTAAAAAAGCAGTTTTATACTTGTGAGTGTTGATGACACAGCTTTGCAACAGTTGATATTCTAGTTTCAAGCATGATTTACTCAATATAGGTCATAACATCTCAGCAACAAGCTGTGATATCTTACTGAAATCATTTAGCACCAAAACACTTAAAACAAGTAAAACACTCTAACATAAAATCTGCTTAGTGAGAAGAATGATCTTATCAGACAGAAAATAAGCAAATATCACCCTTATTTGAGATATTTCATCCTACTTAAGATTTCAGTTTTTGCAGTGTATATATATATATATATATATATATATATATATATATATATATATATATATATATATATATATATATATATATATATATATATATATATATACATATATATATATATATATATGTATAGTATACATATATATATATATATATATATATATATATATATATATATATATATATATATATATATGCTTTGCAAGTCACAAGTAAGTCTCAAGTCTTTGCCCTCAAGTCTCGAGTCAAGACAGGCAAGTCCCGAGTCAAGTCCAAAGTCAAGACTGGAAAGTCTCAAGTCAAGTCCCAAGTCCTGCATTTTGAGTTGAGTCCTTTCAAGTCCTTTTAACCACAGACTAATATATTTACACAGATGGTGTATGCTTTTAAAACGCTGTATTTATTTATTAAAACAAGGGCATTTGAAATTGCAGGAAAAATAGTGCTGACATTGCACTTCATAATAGCACTATTAACCAGTCATTTTAAACATTTAAGTCATTCTTTTACAGAATAAACACATTTGAAAAAAAACAAATGCAACTGTACTTATTTGCACAAAAGTGTTAACATTGTATTTCCATGGCATATTGCATTGTAACTAGTTCCACAGCAATTTCTATCCTGTTCTTATCTTATCTCATTGATCTCATCTCATACTGTTTGTGTGTTTATGTGTGCGTACACATGAAAAACATAACAAATACATGAACATAACAATGAACAGAGTTGTACTTTTTAGATGTCAAGGCCCTATGTCAGGGGTCGGCAACCTTTACCAGTCAAAAAGCCATTTTGACCAGTTTCACAAATTAAAAACAATGGGAGCCACAAAAATATTTTGAAATTTAAAACAAAATTACACTGCATACAAGGTTGTTTTTTTTGCTTTGTGCTATGTATAAACCAAGGGTCTCAGACACGCGGCCCACACCTTATTCTCTCGAACGTGCCGTGATGGTACAGTACTTAGCGCCCACTTCAACTAGCGTGCCGGCCCAGTCACACGTTGTATGGGGCTTCTGCTTGCTCACGTAAGTGACAGCAAGGCATACTTGGTCAACAACCACACAGGTTACACTGAAGGTGGCGGTATAAAAAACTTTAACACTCTTACTAATAATGCGCCACACTGTGAACCCACATCAAACAAGAATGACAAACACATTTCGGGAGAACATCTGCACCTTAACACAACATAAACACAACAGAACAAATCCCATGCAGTCCTAACTCTTCCGGGCTACATTATACACCCCCGCTACCAA
The DNA here is from genome assembly GCF_033978685.3 of Nerophis lumbriciformis. Lineage (NCBI taxonomy): Eukaryota > Metazoa > Chordata > Actinopteri > Syngnathiformes > Syngnathidae > Nerophis > Nerophis lumbriciformis. The sequence goes on along the minus strand of NC_084559.2, from coordinate 35,192,720 downwards.
ACCCCGCCCACCTCAACCGACGCACGGAGGGGGGCGGGGGGTTGATGTGTGGGGGAGCAGGGTTGGGGTGGGGGCGGGGTTTGGTGGTAGCAGGGGTGTATAATGTAGCCCGGAAGAGTCAGGGCTGCATGGGATTCTGGGTATTTGTTCTGTTGTGTTTATGTTGTGTTAAGGTGCAGATGTTCTCCTGAAATGTGTTTGTCATTCTTGTTTGGTTTTGGTTCAAAGTGTGGCGCATTATTAGTAAGAGTCTTAAAGTTGTTTTATATGGCCACCGTCAGTGGCCATATAAACCTGTGTGGCTGTTGACCAAGTATGCCTTGCTGTCACTTGATGCATACAACAAAAGGTTAGGCTGGTACGCTGTTGGTACAGATTGTAGAGGGTGCTAAATGCTGTACCATCATGGAACGCCCTTATTATTATTGTTAGGGTGAAAATTGGAGAATATTAATCCAGGGAGTTTTCTGCTAGGGGAATCGAAATCCGGAAATCTCCCGGGAAAATCGGGAGGGTCTCCGGAAATCTCCCGGGAAAATCGGGAGGGTCGGCAAGTATGCAGCTGAGCCGCATCAGAGTGATCAAAGAGCCGCATGCGGCTCCGGAGCCGCGGGTTGCCGACCCCTGCCCTATGCAATATGTACACATATTCTTAATATAGTATACATTTTAACTGACCTTTATTTGAATATGTTTGTCTTTTTGTAGGTGGCTAAAATACGCGGTGCTGCTGATCGCCGTCTAACGTTACGTTACTGTGTGTGATACATTGACTAACGCTATGTTACTGTGTGTGATACATTGACTAACGTAACGTTATGTGTAGGTACCTCATGCAACCCTGCTTAAAAAAATCACTTGACAAAAAGTATGACTAAGGTAGCGAACTGCAGTGGACGCAACATATTGCCGTGTTTGCAATGACGTTATAACCATAGACATCTTATAAGTAGACGCAGCATTAATTGCTGTGACGCGAGCAATTTGGCCGCCGTCTTGAAGTAGGAGCTGGCGAGCAACCTAAACTGACAGTTGACAGGTAGAAAACAAAGATGGTGTTCAGCGTTTTCCTGCTCAAATGAGCGGACTGTTGAAAATAGGAATCGGGGGATTACTTTTCACAAGTAAGATTTAACATTAACGTACTATTGGTTGCATTTTATGTAAATAATATTACCACAGAGTTGAGAAGGAGCAAAGATCTTCAATATTTGTATGTGAAAATCACAAAGAAATTTTCTGGGGGAGGATGACCCCCTACAGGGGTTTGGTGTACAAACTTTCAGCCCCACCTAAAACAAAATTCACCAGCTGCCATTGATTATGATGCATTCTCATTTTAGGCAAAATATATATTAAATTATAATTATTATAATTGTAACCAGGCATAAGTCTTCAAGTAACAATATTCAAATACTAACATTGTTGGGTAAGACAGAATTTGGTTTTATTCTGAATCCAGTGAAACAGATTGGTGGTTTTAGCTGATATAAAGACTTTCAGGTGTTTATATATGTTTAAGTATTTGGCAGACGCTTTTATCCAAAGCGACTTACATAAAAAAATACATATAAAACAATCACTGCAAACATGATCATTTAAGGGAAGAATGTAATAGAAAATATCAATACAAAGTGTCAAGACAGAATAAACTCTCTGCTGCTGCAGCAACAGAGATACAGTCTATATATAGATATCTAATGTAGTCGTGAGTTCAATCCCGGCCTCGGGATCTTTCTGTGTGGAGTTTGCATGTTCTCCCCGTGACTGCGTGGGTTCCCTCCGGGTACTCCGGCTTCCTCCAAAGACATGCACCTGGGGATAGGTTGATTGGCAACACTAAATTGGCCCTAGTGTGTGAATGTGAGTGTGAATGTTGTCTGTCTATCTGTGTTGGCCCTGCGATTAGGTGACGACTTGTCCAGGGTGTACCCCGCCTTCCGCCCGATTGTAGCTGAGATAGGCTCCAGCGCCCGCCGCGACCCCGAAGGGAAAAAGTGGTAGAAAATGGATGGATGGATGGATGGATAATGTATTCATACATTGTTTATGTAGGATATACGCATGTAAATATAACCTTATCATATTGTTTCTTCAACTTAAAAATAGCTGACCGTTTTTGTCCCCCTTCTCTGGGATTGTATTCCCAGTTTTGATCTCGGACGTCTGGTCACTTATAGCGTATAAGAATATTATATTACTGTTAAGCAAACTATGAATAATAAAACACGCTAAAACATGTGTCTGTTATCATAGCTACACGTATGACAAAAAAGCGGGTGAAAATCAGTGGTATTTAGTGAGGTAAAATGAATTAAATGCGCTGACAGTTCATTGCTCCTGCCAAATGAATTGCACTGAGTGGAGCGGATCACCACTCCAAGATGGCGGCCCCGCGTCTCGTCTGCGCCAGTAGACAGCGCTCCATGCTGCGTACCCTTAGAACAAGTCTATGGTTATAACGTTAGCAGTGAGTTTGCAGCCTCACTCATTTAACTACACAGCAAATAAAAGTCACGTTACTTAGCTAATAAACGTTATCTTACATTCAAAACTTACCCTTCTTTGTGCAACTTCAAATGTCGAACGAAGTTGGAAGTTGTTGCGTCTCCGTCTGTAATATTCGAACTACGTGATTTGCATACGGCAATTCGTTTTTTGTTGACCAAGTCGTAGTTTTTATACCCGTATGAAACCAACTTTGGCATCATTGTTTCTAACTGGCGCGTTGTTTGACAACTCTTGGTCATTGGTTGTCCTGCAATTTGATTGGATGAATGCTGTGTGATGAAAACAACGTAGATCTAATTTGATTGGTTATTGTACTGAGAGCACACCAGCTGACAGGAACAACACGCAGATAGACACAGACGAAGAAAATAAAAATTACGGAGCGCTCCCAAATAACTTTTTAAGCTTTGGGTTTTGGGGAAAGTAGCAAGTCATGTCAAGTCAAAAGGCTCAAGTCCAAGTGAAGTCACAAGTCATTGATGTTAAAGTCCAAGTCGAGTTGCAAGTCTCTTTACATTTTGTCAAGTCGAGTCTAAAGTCATCAAATTCATGACTCGAGTCTGACTCGAGTCCAAGTCATGTGACTCGACTCCACACCTCTGATGTATACATAGATGGATAGACAGATAGATATACCGGCCCCCAGACACATTTTTTTCTCTAAATTTGGCCCGCCCGAGGCAAAATTATTGCCCAGGCCTGCACTACATGTACCGCACCACAGTTTGAGAACAACAAGTTTAGCAGAAATGGGTCAGGTTGAAAACACTTGAAGGCGACGCTTGCAGCAAACACTGAGCATGATCACATGACCCATGCAGATCCTCACGCGGGGGATCAATAGTGTGTCTGTTTCTTAGCCCGCCTTGCGTGCCCGCACATTACATAACTGTACTATTATTTTCCTACGGCCAGTATTGTGGGCAAGAAACCGATGCAAACAAGGCCGTGAGAATCTTTTAGTGTCTCTTTTGATCAATTGATTTGTCACACATGCTGCTTTTCGCCTCATTTGTGTCACTTATTTACATGCGGTGATGAAGTATTATTTTGAGGTTGTTCATGTATGGACATACTGCACGTGTGTGTCCGTGGACGAACGTGCACGAGTGCGTGCATGCGTCTCCGGAGTCCCAGAACAGTATTATTGTAAACATATCATTTGATGGCAAGACTGGTTCAGGTTGTTGGCTGGTTGCCTCGCTTTTATTTGGAACAGAGCTGCCAACATCTGGACTGTGTCAACACTCACTGACGTGCGTGTGTGCATGTGTGTGTGTGTGTGTTTGTGTGTGTGTGTGTTTGTAGGGGCCGGAGCCCATGAACTGTTCGGGACTCAATGGGGAACAGATTTGCTGAGCTCAGTCGGATATAATGTTAATAATTGGAGCGCTCGTCCTTGCTGGGTCCGGACTACCATTAGAAGAACCTCTGCAGCAGTCCGGTCCTGACCGTGGTTAAGGAATCCACGCAAAGTTGGATTTTTACGAATAAATCGAGAGTTTTCCTTGTTGGAGTATAAAAAAAGTGTTGACGACCTTCTAAATACGTTTTATTTTAACGTAATTGGAGCCACGTAAACATGAAATAACACCCTTATAAACTTGGTTCACCCAACATCCTAGCTGTGAGTGTGTTCTACTGTAGACTACGGTAGCCTGCTATGTCGGTCATTGCTGTGGCGGTCACCCGGCCACTACAACAGGGCCACGGCCTGGAAATACTTCATCATCACACAAGTCCCCCATTAAAATGAAGTAAACTCAATTTTATCGGGGTAGCATGCCTTTTCAAAAGAACCATTTGAGATAATAAATATTGTATAAAAACAATCCAATAGAATGTACTACTAACAACTGATAGTTTTATGAAGTAATGCAATAGTAATGCACACTAGTCACCTGGGAGAGTGGACTTCTACGATATCTCCTTTCAGCTGCTTCTCTGTCAACATCATCAGCAGCTTTTTTTTATATTTTCATGGATAAATGTCTGCCGTTCAGATAATATTGGAACAATCTTTACTGGCTTTAGACTGATTCTGCTCCAGTATAGTGCAGAGTAGCAGTGATACGTCATGTTTTTGTTGATTTATTTCTTTAACTCAATAAATATATAATATAATAAATATAGTCGAGGTATTTGTGGTTTATCCATTATACAGTGCTCAATACCAGGGTCGAGTGGAATATACGTTAGGTGAGGAAAAAACACAGAGGCTATTTCATCCCTACGACCCCGTTTTCGTAGGTTTCCCTGAGTTTCAGAGGTTTCCCTGCTCAGGGAAACCTACGAAACAGGATTGTAGGGATGAAGTAGCTTCTGTGTTTTTTCCTGACCTAACGTAAAATAATAAATATATAGAATATATACCTATATATATATATATATATATATATATATATATATATATATATATATATATATATATCGTATTTTTCGGCGTATAAGTCGCACCTGCCGAAAATGCATAATAAAGAAGGAAAAAAACATATATAAATCGCACTGGAGCCCGGCCAAACTATGAAAAAAACTGTGACTTATAGTCCGAAAAATACGGTATATATATATATATATATACATATATATATATATATATATATATATATATATATATATATATATATATATATATATATACATATATATATATATATATATATATATATATATATATATATATACACATATATATATATATATATATATATATATATATATATATATATATATATATATATATACATATATATATATATATATATATATAAATATATATATATATATGTATATATATATATATATATATATATATATATATATATGTATATATATATGGTGTAACAGCCATTTGTACGTTGGTAAACTTCACTCCTTGACAACTTCAAGAGCAATGCTGGCTAGCGGGTTCATAGCTTGGGCTTTTAGCTCGGTAGCTAGCATGCTCGTCTCTCATTCCGGTGACCCAGGTACACTCGTACAAAAAACTGAACCGCGTGGTTTACACTACTACCGGATGTTTTGGTCGAATCTCACGGGGTTCACTGTGACACTTGCTCTGCTAACTAATGGCGGGGATGCTTGTAACTCAAATTTTTGCTTAAATTTAAAGCATAACAATTATAGAGATTATGATGTTAGATAGATTTAGTTGCTTTAAAAGGGACATTTCATTTTAATCAACATTTGACATGTAAATATGGGGGTTTGCACTCAGCATCAAGGATTGGAATTGGGGGTTAAATTACCAAAATGATTCCCAAGCGAGGCCGCCGCTGCTGCTCACTGCTCCCCTCACCTCCCAGGAGGTGGAACAAGGGGATGGGTCAAATGCAGAGGGTAATTTCACCACACCCAGTGTGTGTGTGACAATCAGTGATACTTTAACTTGAACTTGAACTTTTAGCCAATCTCCAGTCCTCTGGCAAGTTGATGTTAACATGAAGACAAACAAAATCAAAACATATTACACAGAGTCACAATATTAGAAATATAACGTTCCAAAATTTAGGTGCAAGGGATAAGTCACTCACTATCACAAATGTACCTTTTGCATTTCATAAATACATAAAACAATTAATAAAACACATATTTCATAGTATACACTTTCATTTACACCAGTAGCCCGTTATATGATTCCCGAGCGCGGCCACCGCTGCTACTCACTGCTCTCCTCACCTCCCAGGGGGTGAAGATGGGGATGGGTCAAATGCAGAGTACACATTTCACCACACCTAGTGTGTGTGTGTGACAATCATTGGTACTTTAAATTTAATTTAACAATTTTGGTTTTTGGCAGCCAATTTTTCAAGGCCCTACTCAATTAGCTGAGGGACAGCTCTTATCTCAAAACACTCTTAAGTGGAAGTACCACTCTGGTTCATCCTAAAAAAAAACCACATTTATTTGAGCTGTGCAAGTCAAGGGGAAGGGGTTAGATGTTCGCACTCGTCTTGAGTCGGAAAAAGGAATTCAAATCCGATCACATTCATTTATTTAAAGTGGGAGCAGATGCTTTAGTGTGTGTGTGTGTGCGTGTGTGTGAGTGTGTGTGTGTGTGTGTGTGTGTGTGTGTGTGTGTGTGTGTGTGTGTGTGTGTGTGTGTGTGTGTAAATGACAGCAAATCCTATTGGTTGCTCTTACAAGTTATTCAACATTCACCTCATCTCTCCCCTCATCGTTTCAATATGGAAGTTGTTTTCTTTCATTAAATTTAAAATCCCAAATATTGTTTTAATAACACGTCACTTCTCTTTCCTCTCTCATGTGTGCTCGCAGTGTGTGAATGTGTTCGTGTCGTACTTAATCTCCAAATCAGGTGAGGATAAAACCTCCCTGAGCGTCACCGTGCACCGCCTGATCGGGTCTGACTGGCCGCAACATATTTGGGTTTAGTAGCGGCTCACGTCGGACTCGGGAGTTTGTTTGTGTTGGCTGCAAGAAGGATGGAGCCTGTTTACCTACCGGGGGCCCAAGAGCTCTGCATGGGGTCCACTCAATCTGCAGCGCCATCTGAGAGCTTAATCGGTGTTTCAAAAGTATTGGGACGCCCACTGCAAGGGAAGAGGGGAGAAAATAAGGAGTAGGTCTCCCATTTCTGCGGCTATAGAAAGGCGCAGTACAAGATGTGAGAGTGTGTGTACATTTACCGGAACTCAGGGATGTTTTAAATTAAAAAAAAAATGTATATATATATTTTTTAAGCGCATAGATGTTTAACACATGCCAGAGCACCAAGTGGCGCTCTAACCCACTAATCATATTGTAATAAAGAGCAACATAGATTTTCCAATGAACCTAACGAGCATGTTTTAGGCAGAGCTGAGTAGTAACGCCCTACATTTACTCCATTACAGTTACTTAAGTAACTATTTGAAAATATTGTATAAAACCCAAAACCAGTGAAGTTGGCAGGTTGTGTAATCATGGCACCCACCTGTTCCCAATTAGCCTGTTCACCTGTGGTATGTTCCAAATAAGTGTTTGATGAGCATTCCTCAACTTTCTCCATCTTTTTGCCACTTGTGCCAGCTTTTTTGAAACAAGTTGCAGGCATAGCTTTACATAGCAAAACCCAATATCCAAATTACATTTAAACCAGTGTGGGTGGCACTGGGAGCAGGTGGGTAAAGTGTCTTGCCCAAGGACACAACAGCAGTGACTAGGATGGTGGATGCGGGGATTGAACCTGCAACCCTCAAGTTGCTGGCACAGCTGCTCTACCAACCGAGCTATACCGCCCCAATTGAATATACTGTAGGTTGAAAAGGACTTGCAAATCATTGTATTCTGTTTTTATTTACAATTTACACAACCTGCCAACTTCACTGGTTTTGGGTTTTGTACTTGTCAGAGTAGTTTTAATGGAACATACTTTTGAGTTTTACTTGAGTGTTTTTTTGACGAAGAAACGCTACTTTTACTCCGTTACATTGAGCTTCATTGCGATTGTTACATTTATTTGATATGTGGTGTCCTTCAAGGTTCCATCCTAGGACCAATCCTGTTTTCAGAGTACATCCTGCCCATTCAACACATTTAAAAAAGATATAATATACAGTGTTGGGACTAACGCGTTACTTTGTAACACGTTACTGTAACGCCGTTAGTTTCGGTGGTAACTAGTAATCTAACGCGTTATTTTTTATATTCAGTAACTCAGTTACCGTTACTACATGATGCGTTACTGCGTTATTTTACGTTACTTTTTATGTAGCATCGGCTAGAAACCGAGGATCTGATCGTGTTTTATGGCAGCGAAGCAGCGACATGCTTCTGATTCTTCCTCTACGCTCTCTGTGTGTGTGTGTCTGGGTGCGGGGAGGGGAGGGGAGGGGAGGGGGGTGCGCAATACAACGTAAACCGTTGGCCAACAAAAAAGTAACCACAGAACACTAGTGTTCTGTGGTTTCTTTTTGGTTGGCCAAGCGGACATGACGACAGGCTGTCCTCACTCAGGTCTGCACTGACCTGGAGGGGGCGTGCCTTACATCCGGCTGGAAATCGGGAGAAATTTGGGAGAATGGTTGTCCCGGGGAGAGGCACTGAAATTCGGGAGGGTTGGCAAGTATGAGATATTCTCACTTCTTTTCTTTTGTCGAGCACAAAGAAAAGAACATTTTAGTTAAATGTAAGTTGTGTCTTGGATCAAAGATCCCGTCTACTGCCCAAAACAACAATTCAAATCTGCCTGGTGAGGCTTTGTGTATGTCACGTGTGCCTTCCTTAGGTGAAGCCAGTTTTACAGCTATGTTGTTGATTGATTGATTGCAACTTTTATTAGTAGATTGCACAGTACAGTACATATTCCGTACAATTGACCACTAAATGGTAACACCCCAATAAGTTGTTCAACTTGCTTAAGTCGGGGTCCACTGATTCATGATACAGATATATACTATCAAATATATACTAACATCATAATACAGTCATCACACAAGATAATCATCAGAGTATATACATTGAATTATTTACAATCCGGGATGTGGGATATGGGGCGTGGGGGGTTAGGTTTGTTTGGTATCAACACTTCTGTCATCAACAATCAGCATCAACAATTGCATCATCAGAGAAATGGACATTGAAACAGTGTAGGTCTGACTTGGTAGGATATGTATAGCAAGTAATGGACACAGAGAGAGAGATCAGAAAGTATAAGAAAAAATGTCTACATTTGATTATTTACAATCCGAAGAGGTATTATGTGGAAGGGAGGGTGTTAGTTTAGGGTTGTAGTTGCCTGGAGGTGTTCTTTTAGTGCGGTTTTGAAGGAGGATAGAGATGCCCTTTCTTTTACACCTGTTGGGAGTGGATTCCATATTGAAGTGGCATAGAAAGAGAATGAGTTAAGACCTTTGTTAGTTTGGAATCTGGGTTTAACGTGGTTAGTGTTAGTGTTAGTGTTATTATGCTGTTTGTTACTTATGTATGTTATGTTGCAGCTATTTAAAATAGTTTTGTCAGTTTGTTCTGGCCTGAAATAAATTGGCCCTTTGAAACATATCTTTGTCTTTGTGTGTTGTATGTAGACCACATTGCTTAGCAGAGTTGAGTGATGCAAATGTATGTCAAGTTGATCAACAGATTGTATTATTCTCCAGTGCAATAACAGTACTGAAATGAAGGCTAAAAGGGGATTAATGGAGCTTTAAAAACAAAAAGTACAAGAAGTAACTAAATAGTTACTTTTCAGAGTAACGCATTACTTTTTGGTGTAAGTAACTGAGTTAGTAACTGAGTTACTTTTGAAATAAAGTAACTAGTAACTGTAACTAGTTACTGGTTTTCAGTAACTAACGCAACACTGATAATATATCATATCATCTTTATGCAGATGATACGCAAATCTATGTCACTTTAAAAAAGAAAAGTGACACATGTTTAAATTGTCTTGAGAACATAAACTCATGGTTGGGGGTAAACTCTCTAAACTTAAATGAGACATTTTATTTAACTCAATAGTAAAACAGAATGCTCCCCCCAGTGACCTGCAACCCCTGATACCTTATTTAAAACCCACAGTCACAAATATTGGTTTTAAGTTCGACAATGATTTTAAATTGGAACAGCAGATTAAATCCGTTGTACGATCTAGTTTTCATCATTTAAGATTTTTGGCAAAAATTAAATCAGTTGTACCTTTTAACAACTTTGAGCGGGTAATCTATGCTTTTATTTCATCATGTTTGGACTCCTGCAACTCCCTCTACATTGGAATGAAGCAGGCCTCAATCGCTCGATTGCAGTTAGTCCAGCGGTTCTTAACCTTGTTGGAGGTACTGAACACCACCAGTTTTATATGCGCATTCACCGAACCCTTCTTTAGTGAAAAATAAAATGTTGTTTTTCTTCTTTAGAATTCCTTTTAAAATATTGTTAGTTTTTAAATCTCTAAACGGATTAGCGCCACAATATATGACAGACCTTTTAAAAATGTACAAGGTCTCTGAGGTCAGATGATCAGTTTCTTCTTGTCGTCCCAAAAACCTGTTTAAAATGCAGAGGTGATTTTCTGCTGTGGCTCCAAAACTTTGGAACAATATCCCTCTTGCTATTCAGACGGCTCCCTCTTTAATGACTTTTAAATCACATCTTGAAACATATATTTCACTTTTTGGCTTTTAAACCAGCATGAGAGTTGTGTGATTTTAGTCTATTTTATTATCTTTGATGTATTCATTATTTTATAGTTAAATGTTTTATATTACTGACTCTCCTTGTATGTATGTCTCAACTTCTGTGCAGCACTTTGTGAAACTTTTTTTTTTTCCAAATGTGTTGTATAAATTAAATGGATTGTATATCATAATTATGTGTAATTTGTCAGCGAGCCTTCTTCCCTGTCACATGACTCTGTTTCGCCAATGGAACTTAAGCTGTAGTGACATTTGACTCCATTCCACCAATCAAACAGAGCCTGGCATGCTACCTGGCTCGGAATAACAAGGCAGCGGTGTGATAAAATAGAAACGTCCTTGTTTAACAAGTGTCAGAATGTCCCAAAAATAAGACACTTTAATTACACGACATGAAGCCAACACATCCCGGCTGTTTGAGACAACTGGTAAGCAAAACCGCCTAAAACAGTTGACAGTTTTGTATGTCTGTGATGATCCTAATAACCATAAGTCATACTTGCCAACCCTCCCGGATTTTCCGGGAGACTCCCGAAATTCAGCGCCTCTCCTGAAAACCTCTCGGGACAAATTTTCTCCCGAAAATCTCCCGAAATTCAGGCGAAGCTGGAGGCCACGCCCCCTCCAGCTCCATGCGGACCTGAGTCCGCTTTCCCACGATATAAACAGTGTGCCTGCCCAATCACATTATAACTGTAGAATGATCGAGGGCGAGTTCTTGGTTTCTTATGTGGGTTTATTGTTAGGCAGTTTCATTAACGTCCTCCCAGCGCGGTAACAACAGACAACAACAGCAGTCATGTTTTTGTCTACCGTAAAGCAGTTCGTCTGCCGTAAACAGCAATGTTGTGACACTCTTAAACAGGACAATACTGCCATCTATAACATCAATAACATATACGGCTTTTAGAGAGTGCAGTGCACAACTGCGCACACAACAAGGAGACGAAGCAGAAGAACGAGGAAGATACAGCCATGGCGACGCCGACGACGAGTAAGATGAAGAAATACGCTTTGTTGCACCTTTCCTGCCTGAGTCCGGCGATTAGTTGCAAATCTTGCTTTATTGATTGCTTGCACACAGCCAATCCAACACAAAACAAACTAGTCCCCGCCCGCACTCACGCTACCGCTCCCTCTCTTCTCTCGCCCACACACTCACTGACTCACTCACCTCACACGCTCACATATTAAAGGGCCACACACACACATACGCTACTCTCATAACAGCTTGTAAGTTCCAAGCCGCAGCTGCGATTGGACCTGGATAGCCTCCGGGAAGAAGTAGTGGACTACCAAGTGCTTGGCACTGAAGATCTTCCTCAGGAAGCAAAGATTGACCGGTTTTTGGCCATGCTAGGGAGAGATGGAAGATTCCAGACTCTAATGCATTTGATGAAAGCACTTTTGTGCGTGCCACACAGCAATGCATCATCAGAGAGGGTGTTAAACATGGTTAGAAAATTAGTGACAGAGAATAGAACAAGGATGGACAATTCAACCCTTAACTCAACAATGAGTAGATGAGTGTTATGTGTGTGTATATGTGTAAATAAATGAACACTGAAATTCAAGTATTTCTTTTATTTATATATACATATATATATATATATATATATATAATAAAATAAATATATATATATATATATATATATATATATATATATATATATATTAGAGATGCGCGGATAGGCAAATATTTCATCCGCAACCGCATCAGAAAGTCGTCAACCATCCGCCATCCACCCGATGTAACGTTTGAATAGAACTGCATCCGCCCGCCATCCGCCCGCACCCGCCCGCACCCGCCCGTTATATCTAATATAGACGATGCAAGGCATTAGTGAGGCACCTGCCAACTACTCCGGTTTTCCCGTAATTCGTACGGTTTTCATCAACCTATTCCGGGTTACGGGTGCAGTGATAAAAAATACGGTTTTTCATTAATTAAAAAAAAAAAGGGTGAAAACTACGCGAATTGCACCTTGTGCAGACAAGATTTTTCGATCGGACACGGAGGAATTAGCGATGTAAAAGACCACTTTGGGACAAAAAAACACAAGTCTAATGCCGTTGCTAGCGTTACAAGTGGAAAACTTTCAACGTTTTTCGTCGCCCAAACAGATTCTTTGGATGTGATAAATGCCGAAGTTTTATTTACGGAGGCAATAATTGAGCATGGACTTCCAATCGCACTGGCTGATCACATGGGACAGTTACATGTTTGTAATGCAACCTTTAAAAATCATTACGCGGTGATCGCGGTCCCAAAAATAAACTTTTCTTGCATGATAATGTCCAGAAAAATTCGCTTTATATTACTATAGAGTCCTTTTAACGAATGAGTTTGGTGGTTTATCACAAACCTTAAATGAAAGAAGTCCTTTGTTCGCACCATGCACCATGTTCGATGTCCCGGTTTTATGACTGTCGTAGACGTACACAGCGTCGCAGCTCTTGCAACTCACGTAGCCAGCATTGCTGTCATCCTGATTTACAACCTCATAAAAACGAGTCCACGCTGAACTTTTCTGGCCTTTTTTTCCCCTGGTCTTTAGTATTCCCTTTTTTAGTTTGTCGCGTACCACGTTTGCTGCCGGTGTTGCCATTTTTTTTTCTTCTTCTGATGTGGCGTGCTGCAGGTGCCTGTGGCTGCTGCAGGTGCCTGCTGATAAATAATTGCCTGTTTCAAAGAGTGCTGCTCGTTTTTCGTATGTGGCTAACAACATTTAACTATGTATATATATTTCCGAATTGGTTTAACTGCCACCCGCAAAAAAATAAAAAATAAATAAAAAATATCTCATTAATCCGCCCGACCCGACCCGCGGCGCGGATAAAATCTTATTTATTTAAATTTCATCCGCCCGATCTGCGGATAATCCGCCGAATCCGCGGTTGTGTCCGCAAACCGCGCATCTCTAATATATATATATATATATATATATATATATATATATATATATATATATATATATATATATATAGCTAGAATTCACTGAAAGTCAAGTATGGCAAGTATGCCTATAAGTGTCATTTAAACACATTAAAACATTACCAACAGCTCTAAATAGCAGCAAAAATGTGTACTTATCTGTTAGATCCGGAGCCTGAAAGTTACTAGCTTTTAGCTTATTAGCATGTAGCATTCTCTCCTTCTACTGTATTTGTTACCACACAACTAAACAAGCTGAAATGGCCACAATCGCCCCCTAGTGTACGAGAGGCACACTGCGTACGGCCATCAGTCACATCAAAGATAAGAGCACGGAAACTAGAACTCCACATGTCGCCGTGAAAACAGGAGAAAGTGAATTATTTGACAAATCCGACTAATTTAGTGCATAGAAACGTGTAAAAAGTGACATGACGTCAGACAAGGCAGCAAATTAAGTCTTAAATGATTGCTTTCGAACTAGTAAAAAAAAACGTTGAAATTATGTGCTGTCTTCTGTGTCAGTAGACATTTTAACATTTCAGCCGATAAGAACTCCACTTCTAACTAGAGAAAATATGCTGGAGTTAATTGTATATGATTTTTATGTTTTACATACGCACGCTCACATCAACTATAATTGTAGTCCAAGAACCATTAAAAAATAGCTAATAAACAAATAAAAAGTTACTCACAAGTTAATCAATACATAAGTTGTTTTATCACGGAATACTTACTTACTCTTACTCAAGTAATTATTTTGATTATAAGGCGCACTTAAAATCCTTTTTTTTCTCAAAACTCGACAGTGCGCCTTGTAACCCGGTGCGCCTAATGTGAGGAATACGTTTGGTTGAGCTTACCCACCTCAAAGCTATTTTATTTGGTACATGGTGTAATGATAAGTGTGACCATCAAACATAAGAGACTCGTGTAGACTGCACTATGATGGCAATATGACTCAAGTAAACAACACCAACATTTTATATGTTCCATTGAAAATATAGAACATTGCACACGGCGCTCAATAATCAATCAAAATGCTTTAGTACGACTTTGATAAGCTATGAAGCCGCACCGCTTGATGTGCTTCAACATACGAGTATCATTATGGTGTGTGTATAAGGTAAGACATTATCTGGTGTTTTGTTTCGCAATATTACGCAAAAGCAACTTTTCTTACCTTCTGGTACCTGCTGATCTGTATTTGGGATCTGCATAAATCATGAACAATTGCGCGTGTCCGCCTTTGTAGTCCATGCTGACGCCGTAGTCGATAAGCTTCTTCTTTTTCTCTCTCTTCTTGTTATGGGACATTCATCCTCCGCTGTTGCCATTTCTAATATAAAGTAGTGTAAAGTTCTTACTTATATCTGTCAGTAAACTCGCCATGAAAGCGCTAAAACATACCGATGTAGTGAGTATATATTATTCACCCCAGGAACTTTAGTTATTAGAGAGTTCCGGGACACATTTCTGGCCTTGTTGTTTCCGGATGAGAAGATGCTGCTCCGTTATTGATTGAAGTAAAGTCTGAATGTCATTAAAACAGTTAGTTCCATCTTTTGACACTTCTTCCACCCCCGTCCTTGCACGCTACACCGCTACAACAAAGATGACGGGGAGAAGACGCTGTCGAAGGTGAGCCACGTAAATAAGACCGCCCACAAAACGGCGCATCCTGAAGCAACTGTCAGAAAGCGTCTTGAAGATGATCTGTAAAACATAATCTATGCAACATTTTGACCAAAGAACCACCATTACATGTTATGTAGACCACAAGGAAGTGTTTTCCATTTAGAAAAATAAATAAATAATATGACCCATTTAATGCGCCTTATAATCCGGTGCGCCTTTTGTATGAAAAAAGATCCAAAATAGACCATTCATTGGCAGTGCGCCTTATAATCCGGTGCGCTCTACGGTCTGGAAAATACTTTTTACTTATACTTGAGCCATATTATTCTAAAGTAACAATTACTCTTACTTGAGTACACATTTGGGTACTCTACCCACCTTTTAGGACTGTTTTAGGACTCTAGCACAAGTGTGAAACTCAAGGCCCGGTGGCCACGTCTGGCCCGCCACATCACTTTATGTGGCCCACAAAAGCCTGGAAAAAAATGAGGTCAATACAGTACTTTCTTTTCTTACTAAACATAGTTGTTCTTTCCATTTCGACAGAAAACAAGTTTGGCTGTTAACTCGTACAATTAATCACAAAAAATACGACATAAATCATGCATGTACCGTTTTTTTCACACTCAAAATCCTTTCATTTTCACAAAAATCGACAGTGCGCATTATAACCCGGTGCGCCTAATGTACGGATTATTCTGGTTGTGTTTACTGACCTTTAGGCAATTTTATGTGGTACATGGTGTAATGATAAGTGTGACCAGTAGATGGCAGTCCACACATATGTACATGTGTGGACTGCAGGTTGAAGCCTATTCAAGAAATGACGCTAGCAAGTACCAATAAGCAACCAACACCAAAACTTTGCGCATAAGTGTTGACGAGACCGATCATTTTATTCAGGCCGGTAAAATATTTTTTATTACATAAACTTTGTAATTATGAAAAATATAGACAATTGTCAAGCAAATGTGTTCTGTTAAACCACCAATGGTAACATAATGTGTTCTTCTTATGTTTTTTGTTCTTGTTATGTTTTTTGCTCTGAAAAGTAAAACTGTGAGGAAGTTGCAAACAACACCTTTAACTTCAATTATGCAAGCAAATAATAAGCTGTGATTGCTCTGATTACAAAATCGAATCATTTAACAGGACTTTAAAAAATACACACACTGAATACCATTGCATATATTAAAAATGTTAATGTGATGATCCAACAAATATTATATTATCATAAATTTCAAATATTTTTTTATCAATTAAAATTTCAATATCTGCTTCACGCATGAATTTAAAGCACACTATTGATGGAATTGTACACTGTAAACATTGAAATTGTTTTTACTGCTAAAAGCACTGAGCTCATTTGCCAGATTTTTTGCATTAAAAATACAAAAAACGGTGGTATGTTTTTTTTAATTTACAGTAATATGTGGTAAAAACTGCTGTACATTTTTTTTTTTTATTTGTCCTGTCCAGCTACTCAGGTAAATCATATTGTAGTACATTTTAAATTAAAATTCAGGCAACTACCAGTTTGTTTGTTTTTACCATAAAATCTACAGATTTTTTATATATCTTGAGGCGAATCCTGATACATGTATACTCATATATTATTCACTGTAACAAACGGCCCTCTGAGAGCAGCCATAACTGCAATGTGGCCCGCAATTAAAACAAGTTTGACACC
The DNA here is from genome assembly GCF_033978685.3 of Nerophis lumbriciformis. NCBI lineage: Eukaryota > Metazoa > Chordata > Actinopteri > Syngnathiformes > Syngnathidae > Nerophis > Nerophis lumbriciformis. The sequence goes on along the minus strand of NC_084559.2, from coordinate 35,175,811 downwards.
CCTGGACTACAGAGAGCAGAGAAAACCCACGCATGCACACCCTAGGCCAGTGTTTTTCAACCACTGTGCCGCGGCACACTAGTGTGCGGTGAGATACAGTCTGGTGTGCCGTGGGAGATTTTCTAATTTCACCTATTTGGGTTAAAAATATTTTTTGCTAACCAGT